>NW_017728917.1:6979705-7018188 GCF_001723895.1 Crocodylus porosus
GGGGGGGAAAAAAAGGATCAGACCCCTCACTGCTTCTGCCTTCAGGCCACCTCTCCCATGGCAGGGGGCGGGGGGGGGGAGAGTGGTCAAAGGCTGCAACGTTACAAATAGCCATGCTCCAAACTAAACTACATGCAGCTGTGGTTTAGTTTGCAACAGCAAACTCATTTAATTGTAAAAAAATAAAGATAAAAAACCCAGCGTGTGTACAGTGTGGTGCAATTAAACCACAAAAGTGGGCTATTTTCGTCACCTGTACAAGCACCCAGAGAGTCTGGAGTTGCATTGACTCAGGATAATAGAAGTTTAAAATACCACCCAGAAAAAATAATTGGTTCCAAATGGTGGTACTAAAATGACAAAGTATAATGTTCTAAGAGTGTGGAGTGCTCCGAGATCACAGGTTTATGGATTCACACTGTGCCAGCGAGTAGATATATGGGCTTCACTTCCTTTTTCATGTCCTTGTGTGACAAGGTATTTAGCAAAAATCACAGCTTTGTTGGAATCTGACAGGCTGCTCAGTCCGCACGTCTGCTGTGGCCTCAAACTTGCAACCTCTGTGCTGTCAGCCATGTGTCTTAGCACCCATGCCACCCCAGCCCCTGATTTATAGGCTGAGGCACTGGGATATGATTATGTTATGGGGTTAACGGGCAAAGCTAACTTTTAATACCTTTCCCTGATGAGAGGTATCACTGCAGCTGTATGGGGAGATTGCCCATTACCTATCCGTTAGCTGCAATATGTTACCTCATTCCCGGTGAACAAATAAAAAGAAATGTGTGCTTTCAATTTCAAACAGACTCCTCTAGGAGCCAGACCATCCCTCTGGGAAAGAGGAAAGCCTAAGTAGACATGTTTTTCGTTTTAATTGAAACAGAAATGCTTGGGGCTCGGACAAAGCCAGGTGCAGAAATTGCTCTCGGAGAAGGATCCTCAACCTTCCCTTGTTTCTGAAGACTGGGCAGTGGGGACCCTGATCTACAACTCCCATTTTCTTTCCCTCCTTCTGTGTTTCCCTACCGCCCCCTTTCCCCACACTACTGTCCTGTGCTTGCACCTCCTCTCTCACTGTGTGCCTTGCATAATTAGATCTACCCAGTCGATGTCGAGCTCTTCTGTAGACGCACATGGAATATATTCTAAAACAAAAGAAGAACTGCTGAAAGGAAAGAAAAACTTCAGCTGAGATAGTCAAGAGCAAATCAGTTGGAGACCTTCCTTGTCAGGCCAGGGTATAAAGGATGCCATCAGAACCTGTGAGCTGGGATGTTCTGTCTAATATACTTTAAAGGTCTCATGTAGAAAAGGCACTTTGACCTGTGCTGAGCTATTCAAGTTACAGGAAATAGCCTCTGTATACAGTAGCCTTTAAAAATATATTAGCTTCACATCTTTAAATCCTAGGATGATAGGGCCTGAATGCTCAGTTCTTAGTCGTATGTAATGCCAGCCGCTGAAGTGGGAGAGCAGCGAGTATTAACAATTCAGTTCCTCCTCCTTCCAGTGAAAGATGAGATGTCTTTTTTTAATGTCAGATCTTCACAATTCCCACCCCCCCCGCCACCCCTACAGACACACCCACCCACACCCAACACAGTGCTCAACACCAGCCCTTTACTAGCATTAGAAAAACACAGGAATCTTCCCTTCAGGCCAGTTTACCAACTAAACCCGGCACTCATTAGTATCACCCTATAGACGTATCAAAATTTGGGGCGCCCCTTGGGTAACAGGGGAAGCAGGTGAGCATCAGTAAGTGTGAACTGAATAATGCAGAGCTAGAAATGTCTTGTTCTAGGCACTGCGTGGCAGAGCTGAACCCATACGGGTGCAATAATCTTCTTCCTGCTACGACTTGTTTGGGTTACATTGAGGGGAAAATAGGGTTAATTGCCATATACTCGGCACTATAGAAAGTGGTAGTCTGTCGGGTATTAAATAGACTCTATGTGAGATGCCTTTCCCCACTGTACTTCGGGAAGCAAGTTTTAGTTTGTGTTCCAATCAAACCCAGTGCATTTCATCCCATTAAGCGGTGTTTAATTTGCACTATTGCAAGCCACTCGCTCCTGCCCCGTTCCTGTCTTCTGACATGCCATCAAAGTAAATTACTACAAACCTGTGTTACTATAGCAATGAGGGTAGTCCCTGTTGTTTTTGTGTGTCAGTCAACCCAGCAGTATCTGTCTTGAAGGACTGTGCAAGCTGGTGGGGGGGGGGACAGGCCACCATGCCTTCCAGAGCTCTGTATTCTGGATCCAGGGAAGGGACCACTCCAACTAAAAGGCACATTTCCATGGTAACAGGAGCTGCACCTATTGTTTCAGTTTGTCACTCATCACAGCGCTGTTTGCCTTGGGAGATGGTGCAGAGCTTTTTCTAGTAGCCTTTTGTTGTGGCTGCCGAAAGCTGGTTAGGGAGCCTTCTGTAGTAAGAAAAGGGTTTTGTCCTGGAGAGGGTAGATCGGGATGAGCTGCTGACGGAGTGATCAGATTGACTGGGGGACTTGAAATGAACTTCACAGCAACAAAGGGGTGATTGCTCGATATCGGTCATGTAAGGGTTGCCTTGAGGCCTCGGGAGGAAATAATCCGGCCTCCTTACAAATGGGGATAAAAACGAATTGATTGCAACTACCAGAAATACATGAAGGCTTCCCAGATGCATGAGAAGTAGCAATGGGAACTTCCGGCATCTTTTGATTCTGAGTTTGAATAACATGTCGTGTAGTGGGACACTGGCTTTTTAAGGCCCCTGGGAGTGATGGTAATAATCACTCACTGAAGTCAACAGGAGACAGTCAATCAACTGCAGCACAGGATTCGACTCTATAGCTGATCTGAAGATGCAACTGGTCAAAATAGAGATTTTCCATTTTTGCAGAAGATTTTAAACATTAAAATGAAAAGAAATATCAGCAAAATTAAATGGCTTTGAAATGACCCGTTAAACTGAAAATCCAGAATTGCATTTAAAAAACATTTTTTTACATACTCTGCATTTCATCTTAGTTCATTTTTTATATTTTACAATCTCAATAATAGAAGCATATTATCACATAATTATGTACTAATATGACTGATGGAATATGATGTCATGATTACTATATTATGACCTACCGGTCAAAATATTAAAATCATATTCTAGTATTTATGTTTATTTGTATATATATTTTTTTTAATAATTAAGGGTAGTTGCTATTTATTGTTTATTTAAACATCTGATTTTTCTGGATGAAAATGCTTCTGTCACAGTGAAACAGTCTGATATTTTTATAAAGAAGCATTCAGTGTATTAATTAAAGGAGCCGCTGTTTTCAACATCTATGCATTATCTTGAATTTTTTTTTTTTTCCAAACAGATCAAAGAATAATAGAAAATGAGTTGGAAGGGACCTCAGAAGGGCATCTAGTCCAACCCCTTACTAAAATTAGGACCATCCCCAACTAGATCATCCGAGCCAAGGCTTTGTTTCGCTGGGTCTTAAAAATTTCCAAGGATGGAGATGCCACAACCTACCGGGGTAACCTGTTCCAGTGCTTTACTACTCTCCTAGTGGGAGAGGGTTTTTTTCTAACATCTAACTTAAACTTCCCTTACTGCAGCTTCCTCCTTGTTCTGCAATCTGCCACTGGGCACAGTGCAGCTCCATCCTCCTTGGAACCCCCTGCCAGTAGTTGAAGGCTGCTAGTAAATCTCCTCTGTCTCCTCTTCTCCAGACTAAATAAGCCCAGTTCCCTAAGCCTGTCCTCAGAAATCATGTGCCCCAGCCCCCGAATCATTTTTGATGCTCTCTGCTAGGCACTGTCCAATTTGTTGACATCCTTTCTCTAGTGGGGGACCAAAAACTGGACACGGTACTCCAGATGTGGCCTCACAAATGCCAGATAGAAGGGAATAATCATTTCCCTTGATCTACTGGCAATGCTTCTATTAATACAGCCCAGTATGCCATTAGTCTTCTTGTCAACAAGGGCGCACTGTTGCCTCGTATTCAGCTTATTGTCCACTCTAACCCCCAGGTCCCTTTTTGCAGTGCTGCTTCTTAGCCAGTCGGTCCCCAGCCTGTACCGGTGCATGGACTTCGTTATTGTCCTTATTGAACTTATCATTTGGTCCAATGCTCCAATTTGTCTCTGGGCGCATCTATGTGAGGTGTTTTTTGTGAAGCTGACTGACTAGCTCCACAGCAGGGGAATTAATAAACTCCACAGTAAGGTAGTACTTGTAAACACAAGTACTATTTTGCTGCTGAGCTTTTTCATGTGCAGCAGTGCACATGTAGACACCGATCCAGCTGGCTGGGGCGCAAGGGTACTTCAGTGAAGGGGCTGCCTGCTGCTAGCCCCTACTAGAGCACTCCCATGCCCTAGACAGCCCCTCCATAGCACATCTGAACCCAGCTGCAGCAGCCCCAGGCTGGCAACGTGACTCCCTGGGCCCCCTGCCATCCAGGGCTGCTCTGACCTGGCTCAATGTGCTGCAGTCCAGGTGTATGAGTAAACCATATTCCCGGGAGCAGTAAGCTCCACAGTTTATTGCTGCACATTAATGGCCCATGTAGATGCACCCTCCAAATCTTAACCCTATCCTCCAGTGTACCTGCTCTTCCCCCCAGCTTGGTGTCATCGGCAGACTTTCTGAATGTGCATGCCATCCCATCTTCCGGGTCATTGATGAAAACATTGAACAAAACCAGCCCCTGGCCTGACCCCTGGGGCACTTGAATACTGGCTGCCAACTAGACATCAAGCCATTGATTACTACCCTTTGGGCCCAGTCATCCAGCCAGTTTTCTATCCAGTTTACAGTGCATCCATCTAACCTGTACTTCCTTAGCTTGCTTGCAAGAATATTGTGGGAGATGGTATCAAAAGCCTTGCTAAAGTCAAGGCATATCACAAACTAGTGCCCTTCCTGCCTCTGCAGAGCCAGTCATCTCATTGTAGAAGGCAATCCAGTTGGTGAGGCATGACCTTGCCCTCAGTGAATCCATGCTGACTGCCTACTTACCTTCTTCTCCAAGTGCTTAGATGGGGAGCACAAAATAAATATATGGAACAAAATTACCTCATATGATAAGCAAAGGTCAAAGTACACTATCTGCTTTGCCATTTTAAGAGTTTGGCTGGCCAGAAGAATAAAAGTTAACATTTACTTATTTTAAAGTTTGAGGCAGTTGATGGGTATTTACAGAGTGTGTATTCCAAGTATCATGGATGGAAATGAAGAAAGCATGTAGCATTTGCCAGAAACCTTTTGATGGAAAAAGTTCACATGAGAAACCTGCACCCATTCCTAGTTCCTGTTCAAGTATTACAAGCAGCCGCTTTTGAATAAAACAAGTAGACTGGAAAGAAGTACATCTAAAATCATGGCAGTGAATCCTAGTTGTGGTAAATAATATTACTAATACAGCATTCACTTGTTTCTGTGGCTAGTAATACATGCAGCTTACTAAATGCAGCTGGGGAGAAAGAAAGAGTTGGAAAGGATGATCTAGGAAAGGGCAATTGAGTGAATGAACAGGGTGCCAAAGTAGCATAATTGATTGTTTCCGTCTAGCCCACTCATTACAACTAGATTGTTTTAAAAGATTACATTACAGACCTTTTTGAATTGTTTACAAAGGTCCTTTAAACATCTGCAATGCCTTAGAAATGGTGTAGCCTTCCAAGAGAGATTGTGTGGAGACTCTTACCAATTCATCCGCAAAGGACTAAAGAGATGTATGATTGAATAGTGTTTGTGTAACTGGCTGCAGCTGTGTGGATCTTGCATAAGATTTAATTAGAAGATATTATTTATCTGGAAGAACAAGGGGCATAATTTGAAATTAGAGAGCACAATGACTTACCAAAGTTCCATATTAAAACTGTACATTTGCGTCATATTAAGGTTATGGCACAAACTCACTCACAATTTCCACTGAATTGAAAGGTAAGGCTGATATATCTTTAACTTAAATATCCTCTTTAAAAACTCTTTGGGCAGAGACTTTCATGTTTTCTATGGCTGTATAGCACCTCACACCATGACAGCCCAAACTATTTGCTCTTCTGCCATTACCACAATATGAATTTTATATCCTGAGACCTAATTAATAGCCAGCAGCATGTGAGGCACATTTACCTGATAAAACACACCTTGGTAATATCAAGTGAATTGTTTCTTAATTTGTTTTCCATTAAATGTATTTGTGTTTAGAGGAAAAGGGGGGTTCTTGGAGCAAAGAACAGAAAGAATTCAGTACTGGGGTAGCCATAGAAGTCCAAGTGACTATTAGACTGATCTATTATGCGTTCCTGGATAACACACAGATTTTTTTACCCTGTAATTGCTCCATGTACCCCAACAGCCCATGGTTGAAGAGGAGTCTAAATATATAATAGATACAAGGTGCATCTACATGTGCCAATTTAAGGCATATTAGCCATTTTTAAGGTGCATTAAGGATGCGGGTTAAACATGCATGCCCTTGATGCACCTTAAAATGGGCAATTTTATGCTATTCATACCTAAATTTGATGCTTGCAAAAGCATCAAATTTAGGTGCAAATACCTAAAGCAACGCAACACATATATAGACCTGTTAAGGTATATTTACGCTTTATATGTTGACCAATTTGGGACTAACTTTAGTCCCGAATTGGTCCTCACACCATGTTAATGCACCTTGGCACGTGCACATGTAGGCAAACACCTAAATCGCCTTAAAGCGCATTAGGCAAATGTGCATTAAGTTTAGGTGTGCATAAAAGCATGTGTAGACATGCTGCCAGAGGATAAATTTCTGAATCCATAGTAGTGATATGAAAACCCTTACTAACTTTGACTGTGATTTCATATCAAGTCTTGATTTTTCAAGAATGCAAATGAGGGAGCCTACACTCCTCATTCCTTGATGACTCGAGCCAAAAGTTAAGTGTTTCACAACCTTTCGGCTAGGGACAGAAATTCCACATAAGCCTGTATAAGTGATTGGAAATTAGTTCAAATCTGTAACACAACAGAAGTTCAGTGCACATGAACCACTTTCAAAATGGCCCAAACTGGTTAAAGATAAATCTGGATGGATGTACTATCAGACTTCACTGATTTAAGTTAAATCAGTTTATTGAAATTCTGCCCCAGATCCCCTCCAGATTCAAGTTAACTCACAGTCCCTAGCATCCCAGGGTGCTTTGCACCTCCCCTGCAAATCCCCACCCCCCAAGGGTGGGCAGGCCAGCTTTGGGCCAAGGTGTGTGCTCCAGCCAAGCAGGGAAGTATGCTTAATGCCCCCTGGCTTCTGGCCTAGGCCACTGCAGGCATGTGGCTCCACTTCTGGAATAAAAAATGAATGGCTTCCATTGGCTCAGTCTACACAGCCTAGACTAACCTGCAAAGATTAAATCAATTCAGCATTGGGCTTTTTGGCTGTCTGCACTTAACCTTTAAGACTCTAGGCACTCCTCAGAAAATGCCAGCTCTTAGTTTTCATTTGTTTTTTGACTACGGAAAAATGAAAAGTTAATATTTCTGTTGCTACAAATTTAGAAAGACCCTTGAGTCAGGATGCTTTTAACACTATGGATCCTATTGAAAATGTGTGGGTTTATTTTGTGAATCCTGTTTGGACACCTAACAGTGCTAAAGTTGCCTAGCACCCTGGAGCACCCTTGAAAGGATCTTAAGGCACGCCCCAGATACCACAGCACCCTGGCTGAGAATTGGCAGCAGTGGCAATTCCTTGATTTGAGAATGATTTCTACCATGGCTCACTGATGCATCTTCACCTGACTTAAGAGTCTGATCCTTAAGCTACAGTCCATCTAAAGAAGTTGCAGGTATCTCCACAGGGAAAAGTAGGTTGCAAGTTGGTTGCAATTCCTCTCCTTTTCCTTCCTTCACTTCCTTTTCTCTGCTTTTAAAGGTGAGATTCTTTACCTTGAAACAGGCTGCTGCTTGATTAAGATTGCAGTGCCACTGGGGTCAGTTGGCAGCTATGTTCTCCCAACTCTTGATGTCAGCATATCTATTTTCTTGAGGAATATTTTTAGTGTGTTCTTCTAGCATTTCCTCTGGCCTCCGTGAGAGCCCAGGTCATTACTAAGCTAGGAGCAGAGGACTTGTTTTCGGAATTGAGAGTCAGGCACCCATACACAATGTCTGGTCTGACAAATTGGTGTTTGAGGATCACCGACTCAGTGCTGGCACATTGACTTGGAAGATCACTGAATTCATGCCGACATCCTTGCTGAAACCATGTGGAGGATTTTATGGAGGCATTGTTGGTGATACCTCTCCAGGCTCTTGAAATGAAGACAGTAAGTCACCCATGTTTCGCATTCATAAAGGAGAGTGGGGAGGATGTAGACCTGGATCTTGGTGTCTTTCCAAAAAACTGCAATGAATAAAGACACGCTGAAGCAGTTTCCCAAAGGAGGTGTTTGTGCACTGGCTGCTGTACTGGTTCTCCTCCTCAATGTTCGTTCTCTGAGATAAGTGACTACCAAATAGGGGAAGTGCTTAGCTACCTCCAGGGTCTTTCCCTCAATGGTAATTTGGGGGTCTCGGCTGTTCATGGCCCAAGCAAGACTCATAGAGTGCTTTATTCTTCTTAATGTTGAGAGAGAGGCCCAAAGTTCAGGGGGGCTTCCCTCAGTGTGTGCAAGGATGGCAAGTCGTCAGCATATCGAAGGCCAAGAATGACTGTTTTAAATACTTTGGTCTTTGAATGAAAACATACCAGGTTTGAGAATTTCTTCAATATTTACTTGCATGTGCTCCTATGGTAGGTGTATTCAAAGCGGCTATTACAGATCTTATTGGTCTGTAATGGGAGTACTGCTGGCGCAATCCTTATATTTCTATAACAATAGAAAAAGAAAAATCGGTGCTGTAACTTCAGGGAGACCCATATTTAGAAGTGCTTTCTAATGGCCTGTTCCTGATACGTATCCCATGCATGCCAACCAATATTCTACAGACAGTCCTGCCACAGCTAGTAATGCTTTGCTGCGTGGAAGTTATTGAATCAGCTGAAGACCTACCTACAACCAGTCATACACAGGCAAGCCCCCAAGCTTGCTTAAATACCTAGCTCATGCAACACTGTATATATTCCAAGTGCTCTTCTGGCATTAATTAAATGTGTATGTTAGAAAGGCACTTCACCACTGATTTTATATAGAGAAAATTGGGGCTTTGGCTATGCAAGTAAATGAGTACAAATTTGGAAATTAGATGAAATCCCTATGAAAATATAACCCCAGGTAAAGGGAGTATTTAATCATCTCTCTATGTAAACCATTATATTCAACAATGATATATTAGTGTTCTACCTCCAAATAAGAAAGAAATACAGATGCAGTTACACAGTGATGTTACAGAAAATCTTAAGCTATTTCCATTTAAACAACGCAAATGATTACAAAAAACTTGCATTTGTTAATCCAGATTATTTTCTGTCCTAATCATGTAGCATTCTCCCCCATCTGATAGGCCAAAGAGGCCCACTAGATTCCTCTCAAAGTTAAAGGGCAGTGGCAGGTCACACTTCCCTTTTCGTCTCCTGCTACAAGCACTTGATCAACTGACAAAAGTACTATTTTTATGGAGGCCTTGCACAGACATAAGGAAGCCATACTCCAAAATCTTGCTTAGAGTCCTAGCAATTAATAATCCATATCTAAAGGCAAATTCCAATTAGAAATAAGGCAATGATTCTTTTGGAGAGTGGCCTGGGTAGCCATGTCTATCACGCTGAACAATAGTGTCTCATTAGCTATGTCTATACAAACTCTGGATCGAACCAAAGCCCAATATTGGAGAGGGTGTTTGGGGCTATTCCCAACCATGGAGCAATGCTTCTGAGCTCCCTGCACTACCTAACTTGAAAGTCTGGGCATGTGTAGAACAGGCAAAAGTACATTGGTCTTATTTTTCAGTGGTACTCCCAGGCTTGCATTGAAGACTATAGAGACATAGTACTTGTTTCCTTCTAGTTCCCTTTGTTTTGAGTCCATCTGGTTTTTTTCTTTTTTGCGATTGATCACTACCGCAAGTAATTTGCATACTAGGGCTGTGCAAAACAGCACTGTTTAGTTTTTACTGCCGTTTTGATGGGACAGTGTTTTGTTTCAAATTTCATTTTGAAAGTACGGTTCCTTTTCGTTTCATCAAAACTGTTTCGCCCATAGGCTATAATGGGGAAGCATGAAACTGCCTATAACTTTGTCAGTTTGGGGGAAGATTTGGATGAAAACATCAGGGATGGAAGCCCCATCTGAAGGCATGAAGCCTGCCAAGCTTCAGGGAAATAGGTGCAGTGGTTTCTGGGAAACTGTACCTCAAACAGCTGACATGCAAAACTTGTGACGTGTGTGTCTGTGCTTAAGGCCCACCCTCACTGGCACTGCGGCCTCTATGCAACATGGTAGTACGCCCCAGTGAGGTCTCCTCCTCCCCTACAGCCTTAGCCTGGTCCACCACTTTTAATAACAGCAGGTAAAATAATAACTGAGGAGCATCACAGTGGCATCTCAGGCTGCCAAACTATGACAGAGCCTTTCTTTCCTCACCCGCAGGAGCTTCTTCTCCAGCCTGCATGTTAAGGTGCACCCTCACCGTGTCCTTCCTGCCCCCCCCCTTCCCCTTCCCTCTCCTTACTTTCTGTTTTCATGCAGGCAAGCCCAGCTTCAGCTTTGAAAGCCGAAACATTTTGAAACTTTCAAAATGTTTTGACTGCCCTCATTTGTTTTGAGGATGATTTGAAGCCCTTCGTTTCATTTTGTTGTTTCGAGTTCAAAATGAGTCAAAACAGCATCGAAATGAAACAGCGGCAAAATTCTGCACAACCCTATTGCATACTACCCGTATTTGTTTTGATGGGGGGCAGGTGTAGGGCGGATTGGTTGTTCAACAGGAGGTCCTGCCCCACCAATGTGTCACAACTGCAAGACAATTAATAATAGGCATTATGGGCACCTATACATGGGACAGACCTCTGCGCTGATGTGTGCTACGCTAATTAGCACGCTCCGGCAGCCTCCGTGTCCCATGTATTCAGTGCTGCTGCATTTCAAAATGGCAACAGGGGTGCTTTAACTAAAGTTCACTCAAAGAGCTTTAGTTAAAGCACCCCCACTGTCATTTTGAAGCATGGGGTGCTGAATACACATGACACTACAGGCACTTTAATTAGAGTAACTGTCAAATTAGAGTGCCCCCCTCTGCCCCAGAGCATGTGTATAGATGCCCTATGATTTGAAAAAACTTTCCTCCTCAGCATAAGGGCTCAATTTAGCCTTTTGTGTTTAATCTCTTTTTATTTATTCTTTCCTCAGTGAAATGATTTCTGTGCTTGGAGACTCTGCTAAGCACTATCTCTGTCTCCTCGGTTTAAATTTTGAAGTAAGGTTTTTATACCCATACAAGAGCATATACATTGTAATGTGTTCTTGGGTACACTTTTACAGTTTCTACACCACCCCCTGGCTATCTTCTGTCTTTCTGTTCTGAACCCGATTCCTGCTGATCACACGCACTGAATTCAGACTGCAACACTAAACGATTTTTCTTTTTTCTATTTTCTTCTGAGGATTCCCTGAGAAAAACGAACAAAAAAAACAGGTCAGAATCTCTAAAATGCTGGTGTTTATTTCCTTTAAAGGGGGAGTGGAAGCAAGCTTTCTGTATTGTAGAAAGTGATATGATATTTATATATTTATTTCATTTTTATAGTGCTGCATTTCATTTCTATAAAAGAAAGAGTAAACAGTGATTACTTCAAACAGTCACCTTGCCTAGATCTTACTGAACAGTAAACTACTTGAGAAAGTTGACTAAATACTTGTAGCTGGAGATTAATATAAAAGCACTCTGTACCATAGCTTAGCACTAACTGAAATAGCATCTGAATACACCAGCAAAGTTGGTACAAGCTAATTCGCACATTTCCGTTTAACCATAGCTCAAAAACCTCATGGTCTGTTTTTGAAAACCAGTGAGATATTTTATCTTAGCCTCACCATACTCTTAGCAGGATAACAGAAGATATGGTTCCATCTTACTTAAAATATAGAAATTCTATTAACAAGATTTGACATTAGTATGATTAAAAGAATCATCCACATTAAAACAGATGGTATTATTCTTGGGGGTGTAATTAATTTCTTTACTATTTTTGATGTAGATAAAGCTTAGGAGGCTGTATTCTATTTGTAAGATTTACTTTAACTTCATATTTTGTCCATGCTTGAATTTGACTGCTTCTATAATTCAGCATGGGATTTTGAGCCAAAGAAATGAAGCCTATAAGCAGCACATGGAAATGATGATAAAATTAAGCATGTTGTGCCCGGAACATAATTCATGCTGAATTATTGCTATGAACCTTGATTAAAACAGCACAGTCTATGACCCACCATTCCTAATTTTCTTTCCAATTAAACCTTGTTTAATGACCTATAAAAGGGCTGTTACATGGGCTGCACCATGGGACCTCCTCCAGGCCATGCAGCACATGGACACCAATACCACCTCCACCCAACACACACTGAACAACTCTTCTGTGACTGGCCCCTGACCGCCCCACATCCAGCTGCGCTGCATGCCCTGGGATCATTCTTAGCTCCCAAGCTGCCATACTGCTTCAGTCCCTGGGGTCCCAGGAAACAGCACCTGGTGGAGTGGGGGGAGAGCCCCAAGACGCTGGCTGTTGCGGTGAAGGAGCAGTGGCCATGCAGGAGCCACAGTATAACCCCTTGTGGGCTGCATACAGCCGTAGATATAGATATAACCAGCTGCATGCAGCCCACAAGGGATTGAATTGTGGCTCCTGGCTCCTTCATGTGCCCCCATATAGTGGGAACTGCCTACGACTAAAAAGGAAATGAAGGTTTCAAAATGCCTGGGCCTATTCTGTAGTCGCTTTCCATATGCCCACAATTACTTCAAGTTGCCCCAGGTAAAATGGGGCTAACTTGCCAGTTTAACTTGGTGCATGGAAACTCTGGGCACAGGAACAGTTACAGAGCATCTGAGGCACACAAAGTCCCTGCTTCCTGTTAACTGCAGGGATGCAGGTTATTTGGAGCTGGCACTGCAGGGCTCGTGACCTTGCTTGCAACTGCTGTGACCCCTTCTTTTGGGAAACGCTGAGCTACAGGCATAACAGCAGCACTGTTAAGTCACATAACTTTGTAATGGACCTTGAGACCCCAGGGCTCCAGCTCAATTTATTAGAGCTTGAGATGGACATTATGCCATTTGTATATTTAGTTGAAAATAGCCTAATCTTTGCAGGCACGGCATGAAGTTCAGTGATTATTAATTATTCAAGAATCACTTGGATCCTAAAACTGTGTTGTAACAATAAGATGTAGGAACAAATAAGGACTTCACCCACCTGTGCAGCCTCTATTAAGGATATCACAGTTCAGGCAAGGTAGGAGCTGTAAACCCAGCAATAGCAGGGTAAGAAATAATGAATGTATTCCCTCTGTGTCCCATCATATAGACCTAGCTTACCATGTAGCAGGAATATTCTGCACCCCATATGCTTGCCCCAGCTCAAATATAATGGCAGCATAGTCTAGCCTGCAGAAATGGTAATTAATTAACAGTGTTTTATCATTCATGTAAATTGCTTAGATTAACAGAATAACACCTTGTTGACCTTTCAAACTATATTTAAATGAGGTTTATGGGTAGGGTCACCAACCTTTCTGTCCCATACAATGGCTGAAAGGAGGGAAGGCTATTTCCATGTCCCTTGTGGTAGGAGAAAGAGTCAAGGAAGTACTATTTCCAAGTATAACTTCAGTGAGAAAGAGGAGAGAGAACCATTTTGGTTCCTTCTTGTTCTACTCTCTGGGCATGTCTACAAGAGATGCTTAATTCGCAGTAGATTAATTGTACTGTGCATTAGTGCATCATGGCAAAAGCCATGCTAATGCACAGTAGAAGTAGTCTACTGTGCATTAGGCATCCCAAAAAGCCTGTGCGTCTTTGCTACTGCATAGTAAGGTTGGCTACTGCCCACTTAATTAGTACCTCTTCTTAAATGTACTAAACTTAATGCGCGGTAACAACAGCACATTAATGCACATGTAGATGTGCCCACTGTGGAGTCTGGAGACAATCTAGTCCTCAGAAACCTATAAAACAGGATCCAGAAAACAGACACCTGATTTATCTTCCTGGGTCCCACAAGGTTGTTTGGTTTTTTAAGCTGTCAAAGACACCCAACTTCATTGCAGCTCTAGAAGCATTTTTCTTTTTAATTGTCATCCTCTGTCTCTCCCTTTCAGGGGTCAGACACTGATGGCCAATTCCTCCTTGCCTCCCATGCATGTTAATAATATAATTCTACGGCATTCTGCAGGCATGGGAGTCTCTCAGGAGGGAGGGGAGAGGAGAGGACATACAGGAAAGATGCCTGCCTCAACAAGTTTATAACTTAAATGATTTAGTAAGACAAGGGAAGATATAGAATGTGTAAGGAGAGGTATGGTTTGCTGTTCAGGGCCTGGCTCTTTCAGAAAGTAGGCTTAGTAATAGAAAAGGTGTAGTTCTGGATCTCCAAAAAACATCGAAGAAATCAGGTTGAATGAAACTGAATTAAAGCAATGGCAAAAGGGAACACTTCCACATTCCCAAAATGAACTTATGCTTTTTTTTCTTTGTTTCTTTTCCTTTTTTCCCCCTAGTAGAATCACAAAGGGTGTGAAGCACCAAAAATGGAGGAGGAAGTAGTGATGCAGTTGGTTTTCCTCCATTTCATGTCCTGAAGCCAAGAGTTAGAAAACTGGGATATGTGAAATCTGGATTCAGAACCCTTTTCTGATAGATTCAAAGAAAGGATTTGAAACTTGGTGTCTCCCCTCACCAAAAAAAAAAAAAAAATGTGACGGGATATGGGCTGTTGAGGGATGATAGGAGTGCAGGATACAGCAGTTATTCCTGTTGAAGCTATTTTACTTTCTTTACGTCATGTATTCATTGTACCCATGTAGTTCAGTGGATGCAACAGTCACTCAGGGTTGCTAGCTGTCCATGAGTTTATGGACAATCAATAAAAATTCAAGCTAAAAATGCCTATCTGTGAAGCTTGTAAATCAATTTTAAGCTTTCTGTAAAAACAAGTATGCTCCAGCTGCTTCAGCTACTTTATGAAGCTCTCTCTGGGAAAGAAGCTGGATAGCTGGAGCTTCACTGAGGCACAGAGCAAGCTGAGACATGCCACCTAGTATCCAAGATAGATGGAGTTCAGCACCTGGCAGGAAGTATTCTCTCAGTGTTTTGCAGATTCCTCCCCCCTAGCCATGTGCTGCTGCTGCTTCTGGTGCTCTAATACTGCTGGGTTACAAGTAGGCTTCTTCAGGGGTCTAGGCTGGGACAGTGGGGAGTGGGTCTAGTGGGGATTAAACTGAAGGGTCAGTTGGAGGTGGGCAGCAAGGTGCATTAAGTGCAGTCATAATATGGGGTGAGTGTGGGACCCCTGTGATTAGGGTAGCAGGGTGTAAAATCAGTGTTGTAATTGCACAGGGCTGCCAACTCAAGGATGTTCTTTTTACTGAGAGGGAAATTGTATCAGTAGAAAAAGTATGTCAGTGAAGAAAAATTTGCAGATTGTCAGTTTAAAAAAAGAAAAGAAAAAAGAAACAGTTCTTGAGTTGGCAACCTTGTCAACCTATAAATATTTGATATAAAACTGAATAGCTTCAACTGGGGAGAGACCAAATCCAAAATTTCTGAAAGCTCTGGGGTTAGCAGCCACTTCTGGGATATAGAAAGCCTTTGTTCAAATTCCTGGTCCAAATCCAAGAGGGAGACTTGAATTCAAAATACTCCCCTAAGACATAGGGGCCTCACCGGAGTGCCAGAAGGAGTCATGTTTCCTTTAACCTGAAATGTGACCTTATTTTTCCCCCCGATATTTAAAAAAATAAAAAAATAAAAAAGTGCTGAGAAATGTTGGTTTGCATTTATTTTTTCCCTAGTTTGGCTAGCTAAAGAAACCCCACTTATTCGCCCACCCTATTACCAGTATATGAGCACTACTGTGACGTTTAACAGATTAGCCTACTAATTTCACAAATACAGCTAAAATATGGCAAGAAGGGTTCCCGACATCTCTCCACCTACCATCCTGTTATGCAATCCAAGCATGAAAATATTCACCTCTTTGGCTATTTTGCAGCGGCTGGTAAAATAGTTCATTAAATTACTGAAAAAGTCCTTATTTGGAGAAGTTTCATTCTGAACAATTCAGTTTTCCCCTCGAGTCAAATCCTGACATTAGAGAGGGAATTGGAATGTCTCTGGTCAATTAAAATAATAGAAATGCAAACCTTGTTTTCCAATGTACAGACAAGAAAAAGGAAGAGAAAGTCAAGTGTGGCTGAACAGTTAATTAAAGGTCAAGTCATATATATCTTGTAAAATATTAGGCACAGGGGGGAAAAAGAACTAAAATGTCACAGCATGAAAGAAAGAAATAGTGCAAAATAGATGAGAAAAACAATGGTAGAAAATGCAGCTTGTGTGAGATTAAGATAAATAATAATCCATGTTTCATGTATATACAGAGGAAGAACCTAATGAAGAAGAAAGCAAGGTCTCCTGGAGACAAGGGAAGGTAATTTATTGACAGGAGAAGCAACCCTTAATAAATAACTAAAAGAATTATTTGCTTCATCGTTCACAGGGGATGGTGAGGGACAGATGCCAGCATCTGATATCCATCTCCACAGACAGTGAAGGAAGTATGTGATCATGGACTTATAATATCAGTGAGGGGGAAGGAAGAATTATAACCAGGCATAATCCCTTGCAGCAGTTGCATAGAAGTAGAAAAAGTGCTATGGGAGGAATGAGGGAGAGAGAGATGCAAAAACTCTGAAGCTTTTTGCTAGACTTAGGGACGTGCTGCTAGAAGGTGGGTGTGCTGTAGCCAACACGGTCATGATACATGGTTGCTGTTCGCCTTTGCCTTCAAAGATGACCCTGACATAACTGTTGGGTTGGTTTCTGTGCACGTGAGTGGCTGATCAGGCCAGTTTGTGCTTCGAACTGTCTGTGGCACACTGAGCAAGAGTTGCTTGATCAACAGTGGACATGCTGCTGTTGCGAGTTTTACACTGTTTCAGCCCGGCCTCAAAAGTTCTCCTCTGCTCATTGACTGTAGCTCCAGTATGGATGAAGCTTCGCCAGGTGAAACGATCATAAGCGAGTTCTTCCCCAGACTTCAAGATTGTCAATGTTGAAATGTTTCAAGGATAACTTGAGGGACTCCTTAAAGCATTTCTTCTGGCCTCCCTGAGAACACTTGCCCTTCTTTAGCTCACCATAAAAAGGTCTTTGGCAGTTGCTCATCTGACATCCTGGTGACATGGCCTGCCCATCTCATCTGTGTTTTCATCAAGAGACTGGATGATCAGAATGCCTGCCCATGTGACACCCCCGGTGTCTGGGGCCTTGTCTTGCCATCTTATCCTCATTGGTTGCCTCAGACAGCCAAGTAAAGGTGGTTCAGCTTCATAGCGTGATGTCTGTCCAGGTTTTGCATGCATGCATCAGGATTGTCGACACGATGGCTTTGTGGACATTGTTTTGTCTGTTGACTGCTTCTGTGCTACAAGATACACTAATGTAGACAAGAACATACTTCTTTCCACGGGCGACTGGTGCCTCCCAAGTCTGGGTGGGTACCAGATCGCTGACTGGGGGTGGTCCCACCACAGCTGATCGCTCGACCGAGGTGGGGGGGGGGGGCAGGAGGTCCCCCAGCGGCCAAGTGCACTTCCACCGGCACTTCCAGCTTCGCAGCTGGCACTTCCAGGGGGTGCGTGGCTGATCTCAGGGGGTGCACATGCATCCACATGCACCCTCTACATGTTGCCAGTGCCTCTTTCCCTAGTAAAGATGCAACCTCTGAAGGGATCCTAGGCTTCAGCATGATCACTAGACACATGTGGTCTACACAGCAGTAACTAGTTAGTACATGCTGGCAATACATGTTTTCATCCTGATCTGAATGCCTTACAAAGACACTTCAGGAAGACAAACGCACTGCTACAAGGAGTGGTCTGATAACTTTTTGCATTTGCCATGTAATCCTGCAAAAGCATGTTTAGCTTTGAAGGAGGGATTTTGAAAGGGATAAAATTTGTCGTAGAAAGCAGCAGGCCCCGACTCAAGAATGTACTTTGGAAGGCGTCTCAGAGGAACAGGGGACTGGAAAGGGCTTTCTGCGCCATCGGGTCCCATCCCCTATGTTTGCAGGCACTTGTTAACCAAAAGAATCCCCCAAATCACCATTTCAACCCCAAATACACAACAAAAAACACTTTATGAACTGCCGTCAGCAATGAGAGGGGCGATGAGGGCACAAACTAGAGCAAACAAGCCACCCCGCTTTACTTTCTTTTTTTATAAGAAAGGGCCTCCATTTCTTTAACCATCTTCTTGTGGGCAGTCTCTGTAAAGACAATGCACTCGGGTACCTTCCTGAGGCCTTATTCTCTGCATATCTGTCTACAAAACATGCACAGTAATGAGCACAGTAGGGAGAGAAAATAAAGGAAAGGAAAAAGTTTATTTTCATCCATGAAGATGCTGGGACTCTATTTAATCATTGTTCAGCCTCGTATCCTCTTGAAATTCCCTTCCTTGAAAAATCCATTTGCATTACAGTGATTATGCCTGATGGCAATAATTATGATATTAGATTAGACAGTCAAGCTCAGATCTGCTAAATCATTAACAGAGTGGGTATATAACATTTTATATGCCTATCAGTATCAGTGCTTGACTGTCTACACACATACACAGGCAGAATACATAAAATGGAAGGTGGATTAAATAAATAGCTTTGCTACTGAAGGGTGAACATACAACTCACAGGTGGTAAAGCAAAGCACTGATATGAGCCAGGCATGCGTGATCATCTTCAACAAGGGAAAATAAATTGATTCTGACCTCTCCACAGTGTCTGTTATATTTTATACTGCATCCCTCTGACTGTATTTCACATAACAATGGTAATGTTCACATCTTTAAGCCTGTGAAGCTGTGTTACACGGAGCCTTGTACCACACAAACTTATCTGCAAACAACCAGAGCTTCATGCTTAATTTCTCATCTGCATCCCATAAATACTGCCCCAGTAGTCTTAATTCTTTCATCATGTAGCTTGCACTTTGCTTCAGTTTTTTGGCTTGTCAAAGCAGTCCATGCAAAGAAAATGGCCATTAGAGGCTGCGAAGCATTAGTAAAAGGGGGTTAGTTATTTGTAGCTAAAAAAAAAAAAAGGAAGTTCAGTGTGCAAAAGTTACCTGTTGGTATAGGGTAGCTACATGGAAGAAATCATTACCATGTAAGCTAATAGCTTGAAAACTCTTTAGGGCAAAGGTTCTTCTTGTGGTGCATACAAAGCCTAGCATAGCTGGGCCTTAGCCCTGGCCTCAGCCTTCTGGTCTTTTCTGTGATACAGATAATTTAAATGCCCTATGCATCTTAACTAGGAAAGAAAGTACAATTTGTCATTTGGAAAACAAGATTTCTGCTTTGTTTAAAACAACCACAAAAAAAAAAAATCAGAATGCCCTCATTTATTTTCCTTCCAATGTGTAATAAAAGAAATAACTCACAGCATATGGGAGAGCTTGTCTGTAAATCTTACTCAGCC
The DNA here is from genome assembly GCF_001723895.1 of Crocodylus porosus. Lineage (NCBI taxonomy): Eukaryota > Metazoa > Chordata > Crocodylia > Crocodylidae > Crocodylus > Crocodylus porosus. The sequence goes on from NW_017728917.1 coordinate 6,999,390, forward strand.
ATGATAGCATCTCTAGAAAGTAAAATGGAAAGACAAGAATGCAGAAGGTAAAATGGGAAGATAAGAATGGGTCCCAGTTTTAATACACAAGGGAGATGTGTGTGTGTATGTATGTAGTGACTATGTGATAAAATGGTCAGGGAGGGTTATTGGAGCATCAAATAGGTGACAACAAATTTGGGTTTATGCCAGGAAGTTTAACAACAGATCTGGTACTTTCAAGCCAAACATTGCAGAAGTACTAGGAGCAATGCAAGGAGCTGCATAGGTTGTGAGTGTGGAGAAGTGCTAATACAAACTTCCAAGAAGATCAGTATGGTAGTGCTAGGCGTCATGCACTCTTTTGCAATGTGAGATTATCATGGACAATAGCAGTGAGAAGTTAGTTATTTCTTGTAAGGGTAGATCTATGCCAAGGGTCAGCCTTAACCACCTTGAGCTCATTCCTAAATGTGACGCTATATTGCAGGGGAGGGTGGGAGTGGGGGAAGAAGGGCTATATGGAGCATGCATTTCACCCACAATATGAATTTAAAAAAATAGGGAAAGATGAAATAGGAAAAGATTTTGAGTAATGGAAAGCTGCACTAGAAAAAATAATGATGAATCAGATGGCAAAAAAGCTGAAACGCTTGCAATGCCCAGTGGAGACGGGCAGTCGGGAACTAGTGAAATTACATAGTGTAGAATTAAAGTCTCTGCAATAATTTAAATGCCTCAGTTCAGTACTCAGGCATGGTGGTAATGTGGACATTAAGGAGCACAATGCAAATACAGGTTGTTGACAGGAATTCTCTGGGATAGGACTATGCCAGGTAAACCAAAGAGCAAAATATATAGAAAATCATGTTTTGACCATTTGTAGCACACAGGTCAGTGGTAGGCAATGAGGAGGAGGTAAGAGTAACTACCTGGCATTGCCAGAATGAGACTGGTCAGGATGCTAAATCGTTTATGCAATGAAGCGAGGTGAGCCGTGACGAGGGAACGTTGGTTGAAATGGCTGAGCCACATGAGACAGCCAGACGCACACTATATTATGGGATTTAAAAACTTGCAGGAGACCCAGAAAAGGGTAGTTTGATACTAGGTTTCTTTATACTCTCCATTACTGTCTCAGGCTGGAGGATTCATTTATCAGAAATGGTTAGAGACGAAGAACTAGAGCTGAGGAGCCTTACCATGAGAGGAGATGAAGGCAAAGAAGGGAAGAACTTATATAGTGTCTAATTGCTCTCGCTCTTTTCTTATCCATAATCCAGGCCTGTGACTATATTTAGCACTCTAAGGCAAATTGGGATACAGTTTAATCAAAGAAAAGGTACTGGGAAGAAAAGCATGTTGTTTTATCGCATAGCGCTTCATTGTGTTTATTATAAGGCCTGATTCAGAAAGGCTTCCTTCTTTTCCCTTTACTCCCACATTTTCTCTTCCCTCCAACAATATCACTGGAGAATACAAAGTTGTCTTGAAATAAAGCAAGCCTCAGAAAAATAAAACATCTTTGTAGAAACATTGCTTCCAGTTATACCTCACTGTGAGTCCTGCCACTTCTCATTTTACTCTTTGTGCAGAAAAAATAGATCTAGCTTGCAAAGTATCCAGATGTCATTTTGATAATGAAAAGTGAGAGTTAGAAGCAGCGCAGCAGCACTTGACATACTTCTGGAAACTCCAACCTGTGGCCCAAAGAAAATTGTGAGCCTGTGCACTGAAGGTTATCATTCACTGGGCTGCTATTGCTGGGTTTGCTTGACGAGAAACAAAAACAGAAAGAGAGACTTAGACTAGGATTGTTTCTTTTGCTCTTTTTTTCTTTCTTTCTTTTTGAGTTTTCTTTAGCTGCATGCTGTCAGTGAACAGCTCAGCTGCTCCAGTGATGAGCTCCATATTAATAAAAAACCCTAGCTGGATAAATGAGAGGGGCCTGCCGCACAGCGCAGCAATGCCAGGAAGTCTATGATTGCACTCCGCAAGGCTTAATGGAAAAGCTGTATTTGCAGGGTGCCTGATTAATGGGGATTTATAAGAGGAGCATTGTTAATGCAGAAACATATATATATTCTTTACATCTTTTGGGCCTGTTTTGGCATGAAAACTTATTTCCACTGGGGTTGGGATTTAACTCCTAGGGGGAACACATCCCTTGTAAAGTAAACGCCAGTGTTTGCGTTAAGAATTCAACATTTTAAACTTGACCTTTAAAGAAAACTTGATGAATTTTTTTTTTTTTTTAAGGGTTTTAAGACATTTCGATCAAACTATTGGTATCCTTTTCCTTGGAATACCCCAGGTACTCTTCATAGCTCTTTAGTGATAGTCATGAAGGCCTGCTTTTTGGTACACATGCTATCTTAGTTTCAGTGCTGGTCTCAAGAAAGAGTCAGCACTTAATTCTCTAAAGCTGAATCAGGAAACACTACAATCCAGATTTGTTCCACTTCTCAAATTCATTTTTTAAACATTCAAACCTTTCTTTGTAGTTCTCATGGTCTCTGACCTGATGGTGGATTTACGCTGGCATAAAGCTGGAGAAACTGAGCAGAAAACCAGGATTTTTGTTGGTGTTTAGAGTCCTCCAGTTTTACAATCTTCTTCCGCTCCCCTTGAGGGCTGTGTGTAGCTCATGTAAATTAAAGCAGCGTCAAGGTATTGTTAGCTTGTCCTGAAAACAATTATTTAGTACAGCTCTTTCCGAATGCATACAGATGTTTAAGCTACTGTTTTGGCAATATTTATATCCTAAAATCAGGGTTTGAATTACAGGGGAGGCTGGGGGCGGGGGGCTGAGCCCCTACATAAGAGAGAAGAACCCTCCTGTAAGATTTGCAAATCATAACTTAGGAGGGTCTCCGATTTTATTAGGACATCGTGATTGGCAGCCCAATTTTTTTTGTAGACCCCCCGCAAGAGTCGAAGTTCGATTCAATCCCTGCCTAAGACAGTAGTTCTAGCTCACTGACTGATACATTCGTTAGCAAGTACATATAATAAATGGGTGCTTGCCCAGGTTACACCTCTCCTATTACCACATTACATTTTTCCTGTATCCACGTGACAAAAATCGCCAGTAGGCCAGTGTCCACGTATCCATGCTGTCAGCTGATTTTATTGTTTTAGATTTTTTTTATAGTGGTAATTTAAAACACCTCTGACACTTTATTTTTAGCTCCTGAATTTCTTGCATGGGTTTTTTTTTTTTTATCGTTTTAAGTTTTCAACATGGGTCTGACATGGCCCAAAAACATAATTTTCCCTGCTTTGCAACTACTCCACCACCAGGTGCCGCTGGGTTCACTCGGTAATCCATGGAAATCCATAGAATCTCTATTGTAATACTTCAGCAAGACTCCAGGGGCAAATCTTGCAAATTTTTACTGGTGATTTAGTTCAAGGTTCAGATTAATGAAAAATACAACCTTTTTGGATTCCAAAAATAAAATCTCCCTGTGTTCATATGAACTTCATGGCAAAGATCAAATTGCTGTGGATCAGGCAGTTCAAGACTCAGGCTAATTGAAGTACACAGGCATGGTGGATGCAGGATATTAATTCACATATTATTTGGTAACTGTGCACAGCTAATGAAATTCTCTCTCTTTAGAACGTGTAGTTCATTAATAAGGAGCTTGTATTGGGTATAGGTTAGCGTTGAAAACGCTTGCCAAGAACTTTTTCCCAACTACTCAGTTGGTCTAATAAAAGATATCACCTCTACCCAAAGAACCTTGTCTGCCTCTGTCCTTAGACCAACACGGCTACAGCCAAAAACCCATACCCCCTTTGAATTGTTTTGTCTGCATTAACAGTGCTCCAGTGAAGCTACTTTCTGGCTGGGGCCCTCAGGCCTTGGATGAGGTTACTGGCAGGGTTGGGGGGCAGAGGCTGTGGGTTGGGAGTGAAGGGCAGTGGCAGTGCTGGGGGGGTAGGGGCTGCAGGCTGGAAGTGAGAGGCACCCCAAAGCATGAGAAATCAGTAACCATGCTCTTTTTTGATTGAGCAATTTTATTTTATTACATGGTTTCATCATGTTATGCTGCAGAGTCCAAGGACCCGGGGTCTGCTTTTTGCAGGGAGACTTGAAATCTGACGGTGTATTTTGTCCTATCAGCATTTCACAGTAACACGATTTGCATATCAATTCTGGTTCCCCTGCAGCTCAGGTTACCGCTCTCCTCAGTCTGTGCCTTGAGGCAGACCTCCAAACCTGGCTTTCCAGGAGCTGGAACAGACACCAGCCCAGTTCAATATACCATATAGTTTCCTATAGATGTGACTGTTCTAGGACCAGCAATATGATTGTTTTCTTGTCGCTTGCCTCATTAGGAATAGAGGAAGCCCTGCCCTAGCAAGCAGTGCACAGAGACAGATCCCCATTCCTGCAGTACCTTCCAGTATGGCAAAGGCCTACTCCATAATTAATTACCCAGAGCTACCTGACCCATACTACATGCACCCAATGCTACATGTTAGGGGTCTCTTCCAGAACTGGCAAAAGCCTGCTTAGCTATGACTTGCGCTTGGCAAGCTATGCAGTTTATTTGCTCCGTTCAGCAGTCACCACCCCCCTCCCCACCCCCTGGCCACATTTCTGAGGTCCCAGGAACATTTCACTTGCAAAATTCCCTGCCAGTCCCCGCTCTGCACCCCCTGCTTGCAGTGAGTGTCGTGCTCTCACCATCCACTGTTTTGGGGCACCCCAGGCCACATGCTAGGGTATGCTGCCTGAATTTTAAACCACCTGCCTCTACTGAAGGTCAAGGAATATCTGCACTACACAACCCCTCCCTCTTCCCCACCCCTCTGCCCATGGTGGTGTGGGGCAGGGACCCCTGGCTGTCGGTGACTGGCCTTCTCACCATCTACTGTTTTGGGGCACCCAACACCAAGGCTATATGCTATGGCTCATGAGGCTGCAGTTTGTTCCTTTAAGTCCCAGGTCCTTATTCCTGGTTACCGCTTTTTCCTGTGTAGAAAAAGTAGGGGGCAGAACTGCTTTGGGATCAGGTTTGGGTAGGGGGGCAGTCCCCTCGGGAGGCCTGTGGTACAGACCCCTAATGCTAATCCAGACTTGTGAGGGAGAAGCAGGCAGGCTTACTCTTGCCTGAAAAGATTCCCTGCCCCATGCAACAAGCACCCAGAAAAAGATGGGAGGCTTTGCAGGGGAGGTGGGCAGCACTGCCTATTGAACTCAAACCCCCCAAAAATGTTTCTCTCAAGCAAAGCTGCCAACAATTCCCCCCAAAAAAGCAACCTGGCATGACCCAAGGAAATAAACCAACCAAAATATGACATCTTGTCCTAAAATACCACCTGGCAGTAAAGTAGTACTGAAGGGGCAGGAAGTTAAAATTGTTCTGATGTGCCCCCAGTGCATTTTACTGGTTATAGCATAATAAGCCACTGTGTGGTAAATCACGTCCATATTACTTATTTAGCCGTCTTAAACTAAGAAAGAAAAATTAAACCAGGAATATTTTCAGCAACTAAATGCTGAATATGTGTACAAGGGCCCAATGTTTAAACGCATGTAAAAAAAAAAAAAAAAAAAAAAAAAAAAAAATCTTTTTTTCATATAATGTCATGTTTTAAAGTTCTTTACCTGGTACTTCGCTTTCAGCATAACTCCGTGGCATTATTTGGATTCAAAGCAGCTAAGGATCTGACCTATATGTATGTAAAAAGAGTACTGGTATAGTTCTAATAAAGCCTTCTCATGAAACAGGACAAAAATTTCCAAGTAATTATGCATTTAACTGATCAAAATGGAAAAATCTGCATTCATCTTAATGGCCTTCAGGTTCCTCCTACTGAGACGTGGATCAATTCAGTCATTGTTACCTAGAAATAGTTGATTTCTTGTGGGAGTTTTGCCTGAATATAGAAATTAGAAAAGGGTTCTCTAACAGGGGAAATGTTTCATGATTCTAGATACTTCCATGGAGTATAAAGAGCCTTTCAGTTCAGAGACTGTGGCTGTGTTTCATGCCTAAATGTGATTGAAACATATATTATAGGTGAGATGCATCATCCTAAGCTGAAATAAATACACAGCAATGTAGAGTTCAAAATGAGACTGGGAAATGACTTGGCTATTTAAACATGACATGCTGAATGCAAGATATTACTGTTTAAACTTAGGGTTTGCTACAGTCTATGGCCATCCTCTTACGTCTCCTAAAAGCAGGGCCTAATGATTTACAACACTTAAAACTAATCAGAATTTTAAAAACTTAAGATCTTCGGTGTGGAGCTTCCTGGAAATCAGTGCTGTCAATATTAAAACCTTGTAGAGAACATTTCCTTTGTCAGTATTTTATAGTATTCTCCATGATTTTGTCAGTTTTGCTAAGCAAAGTATATTTGATGTGTGAGTCACTTGCGTAAGCCAGCCAGTTAAAGGAAACGGGGGGAAGTGTGACATGAAAGCAATGGGACAAAATGGCATTGAAAACATGCATTGAATGTTGTTTGTGAGAAATTCTGATTGATTCATTGTAGGTATGTCTGGCCTGCCTCTTGTTTGATAACTTCTGTTTCTATAAGATGTCTTAATTCAGTCTCTTCTACAAGTGAGTTTTGTTCCTGAAGGCCTCTGCCTATAAATAATTAGACAGGCAATTATTAGCAAGTTCAAATGGGCATGTCTGGACACCAAACTATCTGATCTATGAATGTGAAATAAATGTCTAAGTGTTTTGCATTTGCGCCTACAAACAATGCTGTTGCATTTATGTGAATAAGGTTTGCAGGCTGTTGTTTTAACAGTCCACTTCCAGTCTTTTTTGCTGAAATCTTTCCAGCTCTGTTTTCCTGTACACATCTGTAGTTATTCTTCTCAACGAGTACACAGGAGTAGCTAAATGAATATCCATTGTTTTTTTAAGTGCTACTTAAGCCAGGTTGCAAGCTATCTAAAGCAAATTCACACATTAGCAGGGTTGCAGAACGAAGATCCATTCTCCAAATAGAAATGCATCATCTTAAATTAAAATAAATAGGATGTATCTTTATCCTGCATATGTTCACATACGTAGCACACAGTCTCTCTCTCTCTCTTTACTAGATAGCAGAGCCTTCCAGTATTTTTGTGTCAGAGTAAGAAAATGTTATATCTACGTGGCATTCCCTAAGGCTTGAGCTTGCCTGCCACATACAGATGATAATGGCAGAGACTCAGCACAATTCCCTTCTCTGAAAATAAATGTGTGTAGCATCTTCAGAGGTATAGTCCTAGAAAGTCCAGCCACTGTGGGCCCTAATCCGACTGAGCACTGAGGTCAGTGCCTGACTTTGAGCTCAGAAGTAGTCGCATTGACTTCAAGGAAAGGAGTATTGTACTTTCCATTACTACCCTTCAGCAAAACACAGTCCCTGTAGTCTCCTAGATGGTAGCTTTTGTTTGGTCTAGTAGAGAAAAACATGCAGTGGGTCCCATGAGGGTCTGCCTTCCCTACGGTATTAGGAAAGGAGAATGCCAAAGAGAGGGGCTATGAGGTTTGCCTTTCCAACTGCAGAACAAAACAATTACATTTTTGATCAATATTAGAAAAAGAATCACCATTTACCTGGAAATGTAACTGAAGATGAAGAAAGCCCATCAAGCTAAGGGCTAGTGCTCACTTGTCCAGTGAAGTAGTTATTGTATAGCTTTGGTTCTCTGATCAACTGGAGCTGGAAGTGGACTGGGGAAAAGGTATCCTCTAAGCAAGGTGGGGCTCCTGAAATCTGGTATGGCAAGCAGACAAGTCCCTCTGCCCATCCCCTTAAACCTCAAAGATAGGGGCCAATCTGGCAGCATGGAGAGCTGGGGACTGATGGCTGTCTTCCAGAAAGCATAATCATTAAAGAAGGAATTGTCTTGCACTGTACAAGGGGTTTTTTTTGTTGCCTAGCTGCCATATGAGCTTGGTTAATGAAGTTGCCAAATTAAATCGCATCCATTTTTGTCATCTTTGTATGTGGTTGTGCACAGTTAAACAAGTTGCACATCTTGGGATTGTCCTCTGTTGGTGTGTCTTGTCCTAGATCTGGACAAATTCAGATTCAGATGCATTCACATATTGTACACATTTTTAAGAGGCAAGATAATTAACCATAGAGTCACTTATGTAGGTAGATGCTAGGCTGTCTGCCAGGTGGAGGTGGGCTGTGTTTCCAGAAGTCAAGGGTTTGGCTATAGTTCTTTGGTCATCTTTATGCAGGAGATCAGACTGGTTTATTAGAATGGTTTGACCTTAAAATCAATGAATCTCTGACCCTTACCTATACAGTTTACTTTGAAAATGTTTGGGAGGCCTTAGGAAGGCAGTTCAGATACTCTATTACAACAGCTATTGAATTTTGAATATAAAACAATTGGTTACCACCTGTAATGCCCCCTGTGAGGCATAGAAAGGGATCCTAAAAGTTGTATGACCCTCATCTGGCACATGGCCACCCTGAAGGGCAGCATGCACTTAGGAGGCCAAGGAACGTGTGCTGCCCTGAGTAGGGAAAGAGCAGAAGCATTTCTCCTGAGAGAAAGGACTGGACAAAAGGGCAGAGGGGTGGACCAAAAGAAAGTCCCAGACTTTCTGAGTCTGCCATCTTTGTTTTCATGCCAATGGAAAATGTTAATTCAGAGCTGTTGCCTCAGCCAGGATAGGACATGAAAGAAACTGGGCCAGGGAGTCAGACCTTGAAAGAGAGGAGCTGACAGGAAGACCCATTAGAGGCTGCTCCAGGATGGTAAGCCTATGATATCTCCCTGGAGCTACTTTCCTTCTGCTGTAAATGAGATACTGTGGTATTTATATACTACAGAGTCTACTGTTACTCTGTTATCTTTTAGAGATAGGCACTCATTGTACTTTCAGAAAGGGGTCATCCTCTCTTGGTGAGCTGTGGTTTAATTTGCTAGAATACCAGTTGAGGAGAATACAGACTTCAGCGCACAAGGCCCTACGATAAAAGGCAGCATGCTGCAAACTCTTTTTAAATAAGAGATTGAAATCGTTGCAAATCTTCTGCTTTCCATCAAAAGACTCTCGGGCTGATGCGTTAACCTAATAATGTGAATCTTACCACACCGCTCTCATTTCCTTATACAGTTAATGAAATGGGATAAGCAGGACTGGGGGCAAATGCACATTCTGGATCTTCTCATGCTAAGATCAGGAGAATCAGCATGCATCGCCTCTTAATAATAATAATAATAATAATAAGATGTGGCACTGAAGTCCCATTAAAGGACAGAAAAAAGATGCCTGTGGTCTGGCAGCACGGGAACGTCAAAGGCATTGCTCTTTCATTTTATAAGGCTTTATATTTTGTCAAATTTTATGTAATCTGGATTTCAAGCGGGGCTGAAAGTTGTTACACTGCCAAAATGTAAAGCTGCCCATTTTTGCAAACCTTTGGGGATGTTTGAATTTCTCTTGGAAATTCTCTGGTTTTCCCACTTCCTCTTCGAAAATCAATCTGTGCATGTGCAATAATTAGCTAGTTTCTTTTACTGGAAGAATGGGCTTTTTCAGAACCATTGTGATCCTCTAATATGACTTCTGCAACTGTGTGCTAACAAATCACTGAATTTGCTTATGCCTTGGTCTACCCGTCATTTGTGTATGTGAGTAACTTTACACACACAAATAGGTCTGTTGAGGTCAACTGGTGGGCCTTAACTAGAAAGAAAGGCACACCCTCAAAGTGTGATAGCTAGTGCAAATACAATTGTAGGTCAAATAAGGCACTTCATACTCTTCACACAAATGAGATGTTTGAGTCTTTTGGGCCACATCGTCAGCCTCAAAAGAGGTTGGGGTTTGTGGCTACAACAAATGAGTGATCTGGATGGCTACCACAAGTGAGCTTACCTAAAGGATTCGAGTAGCGGCGAGGCAAAGGGAACTCTGAACTCAAAGCAGTGGGTAAAGGCCAAAATTAAAAACCTCTTAAAGTTTCTGACAAAACCCAGCCTCGAGGAAGTTAGCTATCTGGCTGCTTCAAAAAAGCCTTTCTTGCAGTGCAGGCAAGGGATAAGTGGTGCTTTATGAGCCCACATGTTTGCTGTGTCAGTGCACCGGGTATGGCCATTTTTTAATTCTTACCAAGGTGTACAGGTTGAACTGCAATGTATTTAGTTAGGGACATTTAGGAATAATTCTCCTTCGCTTTCTCTGCAGGGAGCTTTAAGATAAGTGAAGAAAAAAATCTCTGGTATTGGCTGATAAAAATCAATAGCAATTTTACCAATGGGCACAGGATCAAAGATTATAACAACGTTTAGTTTTTATGGCTAATAATAAGTATTTATTGCTGCTGCACCTTCCCAACATTAGTCTTGCAGTGAGATCCTTAAAATGCTCTTAAAAGTAGGAAAAGATATCCTGCTGCCCTGCTATCAATAAGATGCTGTACAGGAGGGGGAGGAATAGAAAAGAATATAAAGCGGAGGGAGGTTGGTGTTATCTGTGATAATGATGTTTATGAATGAAATATTAGAACATTGCCTGCAAGCTTGTGACTACTTATGCCTAATACTTAGGAGAAATCATTAAAAAAAAAAAAAAAAGACTACCAAGATAAAACACAGACAGTATAATGCACAGTTCAGGTACTATTAGTTAGGCTTTGAGTAACTTGTTCTAGAAGCAGCACTGACTTCCTATGGTGGCACCAATTATTGTCTACTTGCAGTATGCCCATATTTCTTTTTTCTTTTTCATTTTAGGCTTGCTCAGAATATTATACATGCCGCTCACAGTCTTCGACAGGTTCTCTTCAGTTTGTTGCCACCACCTGCATGATAATTTGTACCGTCTCCCATGTTCAAGGGCGATTTTGAGTTCCAACCTTTGAAAGGATGACTCAGGCGCCCCCAAGATGAAATGTAAAAATAGGTGTCCAGAACTAAATGTACCCTCTGGTCTTTCTGGCTTTTAAAGACACATGACACACCTTGTAACGCTGACATGGACTCAATATTTGTTGTAAACCTGCTAAAAGGATAGAGAGGCATTCTCACTAGTAAGAAAGGGTATTTGATAAGGTCAGAATTACATTTATAGAGTTCCAGGCCAGCCATGCAAGTGTGTCTGCTGAGCTACCCTTGATGTGCCTCAGCAAATAATGAATAGTCAGTCACTTTCCATGTCTTCCCTCTTCCAGAACGTGAATCCTTTCAGTTAAAGACTGGGGACTAGAACTGAAGACCAGTAGAGATGGAAGGGATCTCAGGTCATCTAGCCTACTCCTCTGCTCAAGGCAGGACCCATCCCTATGCAAACTATCCCATACAGTGGTTGTCTAACCTATTCCTAAAACTACACAAAAAGCTCTGCCACACCATGACAATGCGTACAGCCCAAAGACACCAAGAACAGTCTAACCTGTCACAGTTAAGGCAGAGGGACAAGGGTGTTGATAGCGTGCTACCCCTGCAAGGAATAACTGAAGAGTGACTCTTCCGAACCAGTCCTTTTTTGGGTATGTGTGGTTCAATGGGCCTTCTTTTGTCTACTTTGAATTCAGTTTAGGAAATGCTAATGACCTTTATCCCCCAGCTGTCCCTCAGTTATACCCTCAGTATCTTCAAGGATTGGACCATCTCTGCTTGTCTGCAATTCTTGTCTGCAATTTATGTTTACTAGATTTGTAATTTGATAAGCCTTTCCCATCTCTGCATTAACAGAAAGAAAACACTGTTATTATGTTGGGAATCCAAATAGTTTCACCCTGCTTTGGAAAGGGTTTGTAGGTGACTGGGATTAACAAAGGAGCCTGAAACACAGTCATCCAGACCCATTGAACTTAAATGGGCAATGGGCATCTGGTTCCTGTAGGCTTCTCTGAATATCCCGCCCATTAGTAAGAGAAAGAAGAGAATGAGAAAATCACGTTTATAAAAAAATCTGGAAGATTTGAATCTAGGATAACAACCGTAAAGTCTCAGCTCAGAGAGTTTTACATCTTTCTAGAGATGCTATTGAAACATCAAAGGTTGTTTCCCAAAATACATAGTAAGAGAAACAAGCATATAAACTCAATAATAGCCATCTATGAAACTGAAACACATAGCAAAGCAAAATTCTTTTCAGTTTTACTTCCTGCAACCAGACATGTCAAAATAATTTTGCCTGAGTTTTACAGGATTGAATTTTGCAAGTGGCTTTCACAATATCAGTATGTTGGTCCTGAAGGAATCCTTTATCAAGTGGAAATGACAGCTGGATTTACTGCTTTTTTTTTTTTTTCATTTGATCTTCTTCCACCCTTTGTTAATGCTGAATTTATGTTAGAAAGCCTCAGAGACAGAGCCATGTCTGGTATCTGGTAATTTAATAAAAAGCAATACTATCTGAGAATGTTAGGGAAATATTGACAGGGTCTATGAAGCCAACATACCTGAAAGCTTTCTGATAAAAAATGAGGGATACAGGGAAGAGTTGCTTATAAACATCTTATAGTTTTTAATTTAAAAAAAAATGAGTCCTTTGGATTCATGCAGTAAAATGATTTTTAATTATACAAATGTGTCATTAACAGAATATCCCAGTTTTAAATGTGAAAGGGCACACCCCAGATATTGGAAAGTGCCTGATTCTGGCTTCCATCTGTTTTGTGCCACAGGTCCAAATTGTAACTGTAGGAGTTCCCCTGAAATCAGCTTTACCTTTAGCTTACATAGATCAAGCTCCTGAGTTACCACGGTATACATAAAAGGAAAATGAAGCCCAACATGCTTTTTTTGGGGTAGTAAATGTATTTCTACAACTGTGTATTTCCATTAATTGTGTTTTGGAAGAACAGCCTGAATGATAAAACATTCCTAGGAAGCTTTACTCTCCTGTTCCATCTTTTCAGGGCTTGAAAACCAGCCCATTTCTCTTTCCAAACAATACGCAATAGTTCAAAGTCAAAGACAAATGCATGCTGCAATATTTAGACCTGAATTAAGCCAGACTGAAATCCTGAATGAAAAAAGAACAAGATTTTCATGTTTCTTATTCCTTTTAGCTAGCTCCAATGTGTGTGTGTGTGTGTGAGAGGGGGAGATTTGCCAAGCAAGTTGCCTGGCTGCATAACAGCAAGACATCAACAAGCAAATGAACCAAAACTCTGATGCTCATTCAGAGGAATTTCCAACCCCTGCCCCCATCCCTTTCAGCTTCTGCTTCTCCTTTTTATCGGTCTATATGTTTTAGAAGTTAGGATCAGCAGATCTAACTGTTGTGATATAAAATAAAGAGAGAGGATAATAATGCTAGCTCCTCCACTGACACAAGTCAGGCTGGTTCTATTGATAGTCATGTACTTATGACCGTACATACCAGCTCAAGATGCAGCCCCTTATTTTTAAATGCTAATGACAGGAGTCTAGCGAGGTCACGATGCTGTAGGCTTTGACTGTAAAATTAAACATGGAAGTGTGGGAGCACAATGATGTTTGACATCTCAGCTGCTGGCACCTGAATTAAGGGTCCAATCCTGTGATTATGCTAAAGTCCCTCAGGCACCCATAACTGACTTAGGCTAGCCTGTAACACATTGTAGTAGCCAGTTTAGGAGACCAAAGTTTGCTGCTTACTTCTGCAGCAGACCTGCTTTGTGACCTGCCTTCAGTCTCCGTTGGCCCATCGGTCTCTTCATGCCCCACTTCACTTCCTTTGCTCTGCCCATTTTTTCTGATCTTCCTGGTGCTTCTCCATCCACTCCTGCCTTCCTGGCTTTTTAGGTGGCCTTCCACATCATGTAATAACATCATGTACGTGAAGTATCCTGATTGCCTCATTCAAAACCTCCCCTCCTTGCAACTTGGACTCTATTTTTATTGATAGAAGTATAGCAGGAGCAGCATAGGGAAAAGGGAGATATTCCTAATGCTACCCGTCTGTACCTTTTGCCGAGTTTTGTTAGTAAGTGTGTTAATGGGATATATTTACTGGTGTCATTTGCTTGAACTTCCTTTCCTTTGCTTCAGTGTCTGCAGCTGAACAAACCAGACTTATCAGTCTCCTGATTGCTCTTTGAAGACAAATAAAATGTATTAAGACATCAGCAATATATATATATATATTTTTTTTTTTTTGGAAAGCAGAATTACCGAACTTGTTTTCTGAGTGCACCAGCCTATCTTTATGAAGAGCGGGTATCTGTGTTTGTTTTGTTATCATGGAAGTGACGGCTTCCACTTTCCATTTTCATTCATAATGCGCACTTCCAAGTGCAAAAATAATTATGTTTGCAGGTGATGTCTCCATTTACCCCAATCCTGCTAATGCTTGATAATCCACGGGGAGTCCTCGGGTATAAAACAAAGGACACACAGAAGTTTTAGCACTATCCAAGCTTTAACTTGTGTTTTCTTTAACATGGGAAAGGATCCATATACTGCGTGACTTTTAGTCCACAGGACATACCAGGTACTTGGAATAAGCTGAAAAACATGTTTCAGAAATGGACTTAAAAAAATAACTAACTTTTGATCTGTCCCATTCCAAAGTTCATGAAAATGTGTGAGGAGATGATGATCAAATTTGTTATAGGACCTGAGCAGCTGTATTTCTCATCACTGAAGAATGCTCTTCTACCATGGATGTCAGAAAATCAACTAACTGGTGGTGGTTTAGGCTCACGAGAAGGCCTGGGAAGGCTCATAAGAAGTAGAGCTTAACAACTCTAAATTGTCCTCTGCTGTTACAGACACCGAGGTGCTGATGGAGAACCTCGGCTAGTGCTCCCTGTGATAGTATGGAAAGGAGTGCACACAGGAATACTTTAAAGCAGCGAGAGAAGACTAAGCAGGTAGTTTTTAAATGTGAAATGTCAAGTTCAGTTGAACTTCGTTTTCAAAATAACTCTCTCTCTTTCGGGATTGTCACCAATCAGTCAAGGTTGCTTCGGAACCCGAGTATCCTTATTAATCTTATTTAATATTAATGGTTCGCGCTCCGAGCTCCAGCTAAGAAACCTAAAAATTGACAAATGGATATTTCATTTGAACTTGGCACAACCTTCAATCAGCTTTACATAACTGTGCATGATGTTGTAGAATGTGAGCAGAATGTAATATACTAAGACCATGTTACTGAGTCAACCATATACTAATTTGAACGGGAGGTATTTTTCTAGGAAAAATTATAGGGCTGTCTTTGGAGAAGTGATGGGCAGAGGGCTGTGGGGTTATGTTTCATTTGGAGAGGCATCCAAAGCTTTTCAGTAGACTATCTGAATTTCTCCACTCCCTCTTTCTCATATTTGATAATATTCCTCTTCCACTGACCTTCCAAAATGCCTAGCTTCCTCTTTAGTTATGGGCTCCTCACCATATCCCTCCCCAATAACATTTAAAATATATTGCTGGTAATTTATAACAATAAAAAATACAGCTCACTTAAGTCCCTGAGATTCTTTCAGACTGAAATCTCTGTAATATGCAGATTTAAATGCTTCTGGTGTAAAGGCTCATCGAAGAATCAGTGGGAGATTAGTCCAGATTTGTAAAAGGTATTTAGGCACCTAAGGGTGTTTATTCACGTGCTGTGGGAGTGGGGGTTGCTTTAATTAGAGTGGCTCCAAGAGCCACTTTAATTAAAGCACCTGGAGCATCATGTGTATCAGCGTCCCATTACTGAAAAATGGTGGTAGAGGCACTTTAACCAATGCTCATTTGATGAACTTCAGTTAAAGTGCCCCCACCACTATTTTTCCGTACAGGGATGCTGGAGCACATGATGGTGGAGTCTCCTGGAGCATAGTAATTACCACACTCTGGCATATTCAGTTAATTGAGTCTGCTCTAACATGCTGTAATTACAGCGCATTGGAGCAGCCTCACTGCACATGTATAGGCACCTTAAATGCTTTCCTGAATCAGTCTTACTGGTTGCAATACAGTTCTTTTATGCTAAACTTAACTTCCAGAACGGACAATACCTTATGCTTAGTTTTCTTTTTTGTATTGTTTTTAGTGATCAATGCTGACTTGGCATGTTTTCTTGCATTTAAGCAAGCCTTGCACCTTCATCCTGTCTTTGCCTGTCTGTTGGATATAATGGATTATTTTTTGATAATAAAATCCTGTTTTCACAAAGTGACATCATGAAAAATAGATGAAAAAGTAACATATCAACCAGTTACTAAATGCTATGAGGTATCTATGAGATCTAGAAATAGAAGATATCACCTTTTTACTCTAACAGAGGAAGAAAGAAACCCTTAAAACTGAAGAAAAAGCAGTATTGTATTGTATTGTATAACATACTATTAGGTATTTATCAGAAAGCATAAGCCTGAAATTTTTGGTAGGGAGGTAATCTAGAATTCAACATTCTGTATATGAACTGTGCAGAAAAGTAAATCAATTGACCTAAGGAAATTACTATATGGAACTGGATACCCTGAAATATAGTATCTCAGCTAAGGCAGCTACTCTTCTCTGTGGCTAGATGTGCAATTGCCTCCTGAATCCATGAAAAGCAAGGTATAGTAAGATACAGGCAGGGATTTTTTTCCAACAAACAGTAGTCGCATAGGATCTGCCATTAGCCAGGATGTGAGTGGCATAGCTGAGATTTCATGGTAGAAAAAATATAGTTTATCAGCAGGTATTCAAATAAAGTGAGGAATGGACTTTTCCTGGATTTGGAGGACTGTAAATCTCTGAGCGTTAGTGAAAACTTCTGGATAGAAAAACATTAATCCTTCCAAAGCTCCATAAACCATGTAAAAAAGACTTCTCCCACTACAGATCTGGAGCTAAATTTACACAATTTTAACAGGGTTTAATACACTCTAAGGAGGAAGTGAGGTGTAAGTCAGCTAGTATTCATGGCAGGTAGATACTTGTTTCCGTGGTTTATCAATCACCATGGAAGTGACATTACAGACCCCATGGGAACACAGAGCACAGCAGGAAGGAAGTGCTTAGTTTTGTTTCATTACCTGTCAAGAGGAGATTAAAATAACCTCTCCAAAGTCCAAGCAGAGGAACCCCCAACAGCCACTGCAAAGCTGAGGGTGCAGGGGCAGGGCCCTGCTCATCACCATCCCTGCTGACCTGTACCCACATTCCCAGATAGCTTCCCTGTAGGAGCTGCTCAGTGCAACATAATGCAAGAAATAAGAACCGGAAAATAAAAGAGGATCTCACTCCCTTGTGTGGATGTGCAGTTTAGGGTTGCATTCTGGCCTGAAATATTTATTCAGGGCAACTATTTCTCTCAAATGAACATGCACAGTGTTCATATGATGCCCCAAGGTGGCCAGATGCAGAATGAGTACTTACAGTGAGTGGGGTTTGCTCATGTACATTGTGAAGGCTTTATTCATCCTGTTCACAGCTATAAAGGACATGTGCAGCAATTAGTGAAGACAAAAGGGTTAACAATGCCTTCATCTAGACAAATGTTTCTATCTCGCTCCTTGTCTGTTCCCCTTTACCGTTATCTTGTCCCAGGACAGCCAGAGTCTCGTATATGATGCCCCAAGTTGGCCAGATGCTGAATGAGAACTTAAAAAGGCTTGGCTCCTGCACCACACAGCATACAAGGAAGTTTTCTAACATGATCCATCACTTTCAAAAGTGGTAGCCCACAAACTCCACCCAAGCCACTCTTTCCCTCTCTGCAACTTCCCCAGCATTTACCAACATTTTTCCAGTCTTCAGAAGGTCATAATGACCTTTGTTTGTATGACCCTCTGTTGTCAGGCAGAATTGAAATTCATTTTCTAAGGGTCAGGTTATAGCTTTGAGACCCCCAGGAGAGAGCAATTACTCACATGAATAGTCTGTAGGATTCCCGTGATGAGCACCCCTTGACCGATAAGTAGCCCTTAACATGAAGTGCTACCAAAATTTCCTTTATAACAGAGTTTCACGTTTTGCACAATGACACGTGTATACAGAAACATGCTTAGCATATGCAATATCTCCACTTAACTCTTTCAAATGCCTTTGTGTGACACCAAAAAGGCACAAACGTTTTGATCGGTCAGTCTACTATAAATGCATCTCCTCAGAACATACCATACAGCCAAAGCTTTAACACATCTAGTTGAGTCACCGGCAGCTGAAAACATGTCCTTAGTTCCTCACATTTTCAGCAGACAAATAATAGACACATTCAGCATCTCCTGCATTAGATAGCAGCTTGCCTACCAGCTTCCCCCTTTTTTTTTTTTTAAGTTGAGGGAAATAATTATATTTTAACAGTAAAAAAGAATATCTCCAGGTATTAAAACTTCATAGAAGCTCTTTGACAGCAATGGGGATAAAATGCATGGGAAAGGTCTTTCAGAATTCCAAAGGGAATCCATCAGGCACTGCTTTTATTAAATTTAACACCAACTATATTTCTCAAGGAGGTATTTTCTTCTCCAGGGATAATTTGTCAGAATCCGACAAGCCATTCATTTCTTCCTGCTTGTAAATACCCTGCTTGTGCTCCGTCACTACCAGACTGGACGGAGGTAGAGGGGGGACTCATAAAAATAAGCAGAAGTTTCATCAACAACAAATGCATGTTGGGCTCATTATATTAGACCCATTATGTTTAGAATGAAAATTACCTGTTTCCAATTTATTTAGACATGGAAAGGATTTTGAGACTTGATCATCCACTTACTATAACCCAACACTTTAATCCATATAAAGGTGGTCATATTTCTGTTCTTACGAACAAGGCACAGCAACTAGGTTGTCATTTGGTAATGATACAAAAAGTTCCAGTCATTGGATTTCATTTTCTCCATCTTATAGTTTCATAGTTTCATAGTTTGTAGGGTCGGAAGGGACCTGAGCAGATCATCTAGTCCG
>NW_017728917.1:7018288-7045073 GCF_001723895.1 Crocodylus porosus
TTGGGATTACCTTCCTTTGGGCTTGGAGGATCGTCTCCTTAAGGAGCGACCACTCTCCTTGGATGCCTGGCTCCCCTTCCCCCCTGGGACGTCAGCGCTTCTCCAGCTATCCTCCTTAGCTCGCTGAAGTCTGCCCTCCTAAAATCTAGGGCCGCTGCCTTACTACATGCCTTTGCCACCTTGCGCTTTGCCACCTTGCACCTTGCCACATCTTGATGTGATTAACAGTATTACTGCCCCAGCAGAGGAATAAAAAATATCATCTTCCTTCTTGAGATGTTCTGTGGATGCCAGATGCTCACCAGTCTCTAAGAAAAACACGTAGTAGTAGGCATCTCTCTGTCTCCCGAGATAATAGAATTACGCCAAGTGAGACATCAGCTCACTGAACGTAATCCTGTCTTGAAAGATGAAGTGAAGCTAAAGTGATGTCTTCAGGGTGCAAAAGCCTGGTGAACAGTATATCTGGAAACAGTGTCCCCTTCTCAGTCTTGTTGGTTTAATCCAAAAGAAAGGCAAGTGCCAGTTTAATCATTAATGAAACTGGTAAATAACGAAGAGCTCTGCCATGATGTTCCCTTAAAAACCCGCATATTATGAGTGTCTGACATCCTACCAGCACTTCACACGTAAGAAGGACATGATGGCGGCAGGGGCAGCTCCATGGACTTAATGGACTTGCACCTACGAACACTACTGCAGAATTTTGCCTATTGGTGCAGGGAGCAGAAGTGTTGTTATTTTTGGTGACACAAGAGACAATATCAGTGAGCTAGAGGTCAAAATACATGATCCTTTAACCCATCCTTTATTAATACTATACACAGAGGACTTGTCCTCAGCAGCAAGATCAGAAGCTAAGCAAGCGACCTCTCCGTCAGATTTGCCTATCAATTTTATTGTGGGATTTCACTGAATCTCTAGAATTTGACAAACAGTAAGTCTTCTCCTAATCCTGCAAAAACGTATACAATTGTTTAACTCTATTGCACTATCCTTGGTCAGTGGATGCAATTCTATGTCCATTGAAATAAACGGAAATACTTATTTCCTTAAGGTCTGTAGAGCTAAGACTTCATCCCCAGCATGCATGTGTATAAATATAGGCAGTATCAGGGCCTTCACTGAACAAACATAGGTCCTACAGATCGCTACTCCCATGACTAAAATGCTACATGTGAGCAACGGTTGGTAAGATCCAGTCCATGGGAACACCTAGGAAAAAAGCCTAATCGTGCTTCACCTTTGATTTCAGTGTGCTCAATCCATCCTAAACCTGTGACACAATAGTACATCATATAGGAAACAAAACAAGAGCTTTTGAAAGTAGGCTTGATCCGAATGCTAATATCCAAGCTAGTACAGCTCCTTGGGTCCCTGTGGTTTTCTTTTGGGCACCGGGTAAACTGTGATGCTTTAGAAATTAAAACTGCATGATGATAACTAATAACTGATTATAAATAATTCTTGTTTTTGACCTCAGTGCCTGACTCACCTGACCTCTTCAAAGGACACAAAGATCACCCGTCAGTAAATGCTTTGGGGCTATTTTTATCTCATGTTTACTAGCACAGTTGACTCCATTCATATTCTTCAGTGTGCCTGTAATGGTGCCTCTTGGATTAAAAAGGATAGAAGGAGTCTTTCAGAGAACTATAGACAAAATTCAAAAAAGTCACTGTGGCTTGGAAAGCAGATTTTAACCGAGTGCATCTTTGTTTGCCCAACAATGCACCAGTTAAATATTAGCTTATTACTGGTGAGTTTGTTTTGTTTTAAAGATGATGATCACCTTCAGCTCCCACGCTTTCAGGAGAACTGCAGGCAGTCAGCATTTCCAAAAATCAGGCTTCATGTGTCTCCAAAAAGGGTGATATCTTTTATTGGACCAATTTTGTAGCCGGGATAGAGATAGATAAGCTAATGAAGAAAGTCTTGCATTTGAACGCTTGTCTAGCCATCCCAAGTACTGTGCATACTTGTACAGTAAAATATATCACCCTAAGAAATCCTTGCCTCTTGCATAATTGCTAGACCCTCATGACCACAAGGTTACTCTAACACTATCTAAGCAAAGTATAAGTCCACGCACCTTATTAACCGGAGTCAATTCAGACAAATAGGAGCACCGTGGAGGCAAATTGCATAAGGAGCTTTATCTTACTACGTAGCCATGGGGAATGATGGGGGCTTACTTCTATACTGTCTTTGATTGTGTTCATCCTTTTACATCTTCAAAGCAAATACAAAGTGAAGGTTGAAACGCTGCTATTTGAACTAGGTTTCATTTTATACCCACTTTGTCCGGTTGCTAATGACCATACAAGGGGAAAAGAAACCCACATGAGGGTAAAATATACTTCTGGGCTTGTAACATTCAGAAATAGGATGGGTTTGTTTGAAAAAAATCTCTTAATACCTGTTGCATCACAGGGCATGTGATGTCTATGTGGGAGTTTCTTTCGGGTTCATGCCAAATTGAACAGATTTAATCAAAGAAACCCTCTGCCCTTCCCCTTTTGACTCTTCTATAAAAAGGTCACCACAGGAGAAATAATATATTCTGAAATGAAATGATAGCCATTAAGAGAGGGTCTGAAATAAAACCACAGAAAAAAGGAAGAGAAGAGATGCAGAGAGATCCTGCATTTAAAGGGGCACTGTTTTTTAATTTATTATTTATTTTTGTGTGTGTGTAGAAGCCATGAAATTGGTCGCTTTCCTATAGTAGCAGAATTTTTTTCTTTAAAGCAAAAAAGCAAATTAAAAGAAGTAGTTGTGAAGATTAGAAGAGTATGTTGCATACTGCATATTGATTTTTGGAAGGGGGTATATAGTGTTTTGAGAGCAAGCACATTGTCTATGCATCTGTAAATTTAGTCTGTGATCCATACGGATGTGTATGTACATGTATGAATAGAGAATTGTGTGTGTGTGTGCGTGTGCATTTCCTAAGGCTGTGCACAATCTTCACATGCTCTTGGCAGATGTGAAAGCTCATGCAATTTAGCAAATTTCAGTACCAATTACTGGACATGCAGAGAAAATGAGAAATGGGGCAGAAAACAGCAAACAGATCGGCTTGGTAGTTAGTAGGATGGAGGAAAAAATAACAATGCTGTAGGAAGGGCAGCAGAAGCAGCATCTAAAGAAAAGTGCCAGCATCTTAGCTCAGTGCCAGTGTGACTTAGACAGAGGCCTGAGTCCTGGAACGTAATGACCACAGCAGCCTCCCTGAAGTGTGTGTTACAGGGTCTGCAATTTAATCTTTTGAGCTGCTGGCAAATGCGACACACTGTGTAATGCAGGAGACATGTGAGAGAGACCATTCCCTATTCAGCTTTTGCTGAAACCTTTTAAGTGCACCACCATGTGCCAGTACTTACAAAATAGCCAGTTCTGATCTTTACTCTCTTTGCTACTAATTAACCCCATTCTGTTAGCGTCTGAGGTCTTCAGACTATCTAATACATGTACCCTCACAACACCGTTGTACGGTAGGGAAGTACAGTTGTACCTGGCTTCCAGATGAGGAAATTTGGCTTGGAAACTGGCACATAAGTAACTTCTGAAGATCTGGACCTAAATGTCTTGCTCAGAGCCATGCAGGAAGTCTGTGGTGGAGCAGGGAATGACCAGTCACCCCAGTCCCAGGCTGGGGTCCCAATCATTGGTCTGCTCCTTTTCTGCTCATTTATAGTGGAGTAACTCATGAGTGAGCTCCCTCCGCTTAGGGGTGAAAGGAGATATGGATCTTCTCTTTCTGTTTTTTGGAAGCCCTGAGTCATTAGGCCACTTGGGAATGAACCCCTTACCCTAACAAAGCCTTACGTTTCTTTAAGAGCAAGAACCTGTTTACCAACTCTGTGGGCAGGGAAGCAGAGCTGTAACTCAGAAGTGGCAAAACTGTTCAGGTAGAGCCTGCCCTCTACCTATTTCTGGTGTCCCCAGAGGAGATTCTCCGCGCTTTCCACTAATCCTCTCTGACGTGCAGTTGGCAGGGCAATCTGTGTGAATCATTTCAGGTGTGCTCACAGCCGGCCTTGTCCTGTGCAGAGAAAAACTGTAGGTGGGGACTGGACACTTAGCTGCTCTGAGCATTGGGCTGTCATTTAGACTTGTGCAAACTGCTGCAGTTCAGAAGTCAGAGTAGGTTAAACTTGGTTTGTGCAGGTGTGAAGGGCTACACAAGGTACAAGGCAGCAAAGGGATAACCCAGGGAACCGAGCTGGACCTCACAGCAGTGCAGACAGGGCTGGGCAAGCATTTGATTTCCCTGTTTGGCAGCTAACCTTAACCTCAGAAAAAAATTGGTTTGTATCAAACAAAGCTTTATTTTAGTTTAGGGATTGTGGGTTTTTTTTTTCCAGGAATGAAACATTTAATGTGAACTATTTTGGTGGTTAGAAGCAATAACCTGCCAGAGGAGAAATGGCTGCCACTCATTTCACTTTACACAGTAGTTCAATGGTGGAAAAACTCATGAAGAAGGTAGCAGAGTTAGAGCACGGTAGCCCTGATGGTCCAAGAAAGGTACAAATGAGGGCCCCAGGTTCAACTCCCTCCTCTGCTTGTACAGATTTGGACCCACTCTCCCCTCTCAGTGTGTCCTAACCAGGCTGTGAGGTAACTTAATGCATTTTACTTTGTCTACACACAGCCTATTATGTCTTCTTTCGACATTGTTCCACTTTGTGTGAGATGATTACTTGGGTAGAAGGGAAGTGCTTCAAATACTAGTCTTGCACCAAGCAGAGAGAAAAGGTATGAACTTGGATCTTCCACTTCCCAGGTGAGTTCTCTAACTGTTGGCCATTGGAGTTGGGTGCCCCTGACTCCTTCCTGGTGGACCTCCTCCATATTGTATAAAATAGCAATTGAGAACAGCGCAAAAGCAGCCAACCAAAACGATCCTTTGCACAGCTCTACCTATAGAAATGGCTGCAGGAAGCAGCAATATATTGAAAATGTTTTCTGCACTAACTCACAGGTGTTGCAAAAGGTTGCTTGCTTTGGACTAGTTCCTGCCGTGGGAGGGAAGGGTGGAGAATCTTGCTCTGTGCATGTATAATGCGCGTGGTTGTGCCCAGTCCCATTCGTGCATTCAAGAATGGCCCCGATTCAGCAGCTGCATTGCAGGTGGTTGTACCAAATGGTCCCAACATTGTTTGTATGTATTTCTAAGTGTAAAAAACCTCCATTAATGGATGCAACCTCGTTTTGGCCTTGTCCATGTCCAGGGCTCAGAGGGAGTTGCTGGGCAAGGAATCAGCACTGCCCTTCAGAGATAACCAGGGATCCAGGTTTTCTGTTTGAGATGGAAAAGCACGACAAAACCCAGATTTTCTCTTTTTAAGGGCATAGTTGCATAAAGCTCTAGAGAATGTGCTACATCCTTTCTAAGAGGAAAGTGTCTTAGTCTGACAGCATCACTAGGGTTCAAAATATGAGAGGGCTTCGGGGGGGAGGGCTTTGGAATAAGAAATGAGCCCACCCCGCACCTTTCTAAGCGACTTAGGCAGTTGTCAGTGGTGGCGGCAGGTCCTTCTGCCAGCTGCCACCACCGCAGACCTCCCAAGAGTTGGAGTGTAATTCAAACCCTGAGCATCACTACAGCATGGGATTTGCAATTAGGCGAGCAAAGCATGTAAGTCTAGGTAACTAGCCTCCATTCTCTGATTGTTTCCCCATTGACCTGCTACTAACAAGAAATACCGCATTTCCCCTGTATAGGCTACCAGGCAGCAGAGGAAATGTAGAGAAATTTCACATCTTCCATATCCCAGTGTTAGAGATAGTCAGATTCTCTTTCCTATATACAGCAGGTTGCCCCGGTGGCAACGGGCATGAGCAATGAATCACTCACTGCCTGTTCCAGATTCGCTGCCCACTATACCCTCTGTGTACTGGGAGTAATGGCTTGTATCTGCTTTTCTGTTCCCAAACTTCGCAGCAGCCCTGCCGTGCAAGCATTCATGCACCTTCATGTTGATTGAATTGAATTGAATTGAATTATGGGGACTAAATCTCCTGCAAACCTCATAGGTGACTCTAGTGGCTTAAGACCTATTTCCTCATCTTTGCTTAGGGCCAGGATTTGTCCCTGAGCAGCTGGATAGAGTTGTTTCCTACATATGATGTTGTAATTCGTCTGTGCTCTCCTTTGTTTCCTTTGGATTTACTGCACTTACTGCTTTCACGTAGAACCTCCACACCAATAGCAAGTTTCTTCTGCTTGTATTTACCCTTCTGCCTTCCCTGGAGCCATCTCCTCCCATGTAACACACAGCATAGAAAAGACTTTGTTCTCACTCTAATATACCACTCAAAAGTGGAGCCTTTTAAAGCAGGTATGGTCTGACCCTGCTCTCCAACTTAGCAGTTGTACTAGAGGGACAACTGTAAAAAGCAGGCATCTGGCATATGTGACATGATTAATCCTCTCTTTCAGCCAAGCACCAAATTTTAGCTTAAAACCCCCCCCTCAGATTCTGGTACCAGACAGACCTTCACTGACAAGCCTTAGTTTTTATATAACGGGGGTGGGGGGGGTGTCTGTAAACGATAATTATCCTCTAGGATGATAAAGTCACCCTTGCACTGTAAGGTCTTTGGTACAGGTGTGGCTTTAATGTTACACATGTCTACAGCACTAAGCACAATAAGGTCCTGGTCCATGACCAGGCCTCCCAGGCATGGCTGCAGTACAAACAACTGAGAATTGTAGATCAGTTCAGCAATTCTTGGGATCTAATTTTGATAGACTTGCTTTCCCCTGCCTCTGTGCATATGTGATGGCATCCACCTTAACACCACAGCCTTCCTTGTACTCGAAACCTTTGGAGCCAAGGACAGGCACTGGCAGTCCTGGACCTGACATAATGAATAGGTTTGCAAGGAGCAAATCTGGTTATCAGAGTGAATCCTCGAGAATCAGAGGGGTTTAAGTGCAGAATTGCTGCTCATTCCAGGACAGGGGCAAAGAGTGGTATTTCCCCCATCTCAACTTGCCCTGTAAGTATTTCTGGGGAAGATATGAGGCCTCTGATATTTTAAATATATAAATATGAAACAAATATACAAACATGAAGCAATATACACCTAAGTTCTTCTGTCTGTTTTTATTTCTGGGAGTCCCTTGATCTGTGCCCCATACGTCAGTCAAGATGGTATAGATATAGATTTCATAGATTATAGAGTCAGAAGGGACCCAGTGGATCATCGTGTCTGACCCACTGCCCCTGGCAGGGAAGAGGACCAAGGTCAGACAACCCCAGCCAGGTGATTGTCAAGCCTCTTCTTGAAGACCTCCAAGCTGGGTGACAGCAACACCTCTCCTGGAAGCCCACTGCAGACTCTGGCCACCCTTATTGTAAAAAATGTTTTCCTAATGTCTAACCTAACTCTGCTCTCCACTAGTTTGCAGCCATTATTCCTAGTTACTCCCTGGGGCGCTCTGGTAAACAGCGCATCTCCAATTCCCTGCTGCCCTCCCCTGATAAATTTATAGGAGGCTACAAAGTCACCCCTCAGCTGTCTTTTGTATAGGCTGAAGAGATCCAGATCTCTCAATCTCTTCTCATAGGGTCTTTCACGGAGACCACTAATCATGCAAGTGGCCATCCTCCGAACCCTCTCCAGATCCTCCGTGTCCCTCTTGAAGTGCGACACGGAGGAACTGGAGAGGGTTCAAAGGAGCCTTGCTCCTTTCCTTCACCACCTTCCATCACGCATTAAATGTTTGCTGCAATATATTTACCATTTGTTGCAAACTTTCTCCATATATCTTGCGACTCAGGATTTGCATTGGCTGAGTATTCACTGTAAACACATTAATCATGTTGAACTCTTCTGGTGTTCAATGGAATGCAGTATACCAGTGTGTAGGATTAATGTACACCCAGATATAGAGGTGAATAAGTGTAAAAAATATTTAACTTGATTAATTAAATTGTATTAGTTTAACAGATGGTGCTTGCTGACACTTGCTGGGACTAGGCATAGGTTGAGGCTCTTGATAATTTGAAGATGGATCCAAGCCACTTACTTTGGATTTCAATTTTGAACCCCCACCAAAATCTGCAGGTGTTTGGTTCCAGCACTTTTTTCCACCTACTCATTACAGGAATATACAGCCTATTTCAACAACCCTCTACCCCTTTCCCACCACCCCTTCCTTAATCTTAAAGTAGAATCAGGCTCCATAGACTACACTAAGATTGTGCCAATAAAATACCATTAGAATCGGTCACATATCTCGACTGAAACATTTAGTTTGGATTTGCTTTCCTCCGTTTAGTGATGTTTTGGATATTGGGTTTGTAGTAGGCTGTCCTTTATGGGAAATAAGGGTGCACTAGAGATGCTGTTATAGAAAAAAAAATTAATTACAGGGTGCCTGAAGAAATTTTAATAGTGAGGCTACAACATTTTCTGAGGGCATGGAGTTGCTCAGAACTGCAAGAAACTTCAGGAGGTTCTATTAAAAACTGAATGTTTTCAACTGCAGCAAATACATTTTGGTGTAGACAAATACAGAGCTGTGCACCAGGGAAGGAACAATTAAATTATTTAAACATATACACAGGATCTGAACTTGCTGCAAGTCTTGGCAAAAAAGAAAGATCCAGGTGCTATAAAATAGTGCATCTATATAGGGGACTAAAAATAAGATTAGTAATATGAAAGGGAGAAAAGTGAAAAGTAATATGAAAAGGAGAACTGTAAAAAAAGAGATGGTGGAAATTATGGTGTAGAGAGAGCTAGTTTTGTACCCCTACATATACCTTCCCCAAATAAGAAGAGGGTACTTAATTAAATTAGAACAAAAAATTGAGTAAGAAAATAGATTTTGTTTGTTAGTGTATAGCTAATCGCCTCCTGGAACTCATTGCCACTGGATTTTATTGAAAATAGCTCAGCTCATATATAAACCTGGTGTCAGGAAGAAATTGTTAAATTTTGTACTATAAAATGAACTCACCCTTTTTTGAATGTCATTATATTGGTCTCTGGTGAGGTCTGATGCCAGAGTAGATGAAGGGTTGATCTACTTCAGGACACAGTAATTCCTGAATCTCATTGCATGACTATAAACAAGCTAACTAATCTTTCTGCTCAACATCATCTTCATCTCAGGGTAGCTGTTTGCTCAGTCCAAACCAGGGCATTTTGAGCTTCCTGCCACCTCATGGCAAGACATTGTAATAATGCCAAGTGTTAGCAGCCATGTCACCAGAGCTGGTCTTGTAGTTACCCAGATACACCTATACACATCTGTATACAAAAATCCACTCCCAGTCCCCTATCCTTATCCCAAAAAACACACTCCTTCAGCACTATGGTCCATACATTCATCTTGGCTCTGAAAGGGTGAACCCTTAGTCTTTGTCTATTTTTTATGATGGTATGGAACCGCTGTCTCAAATATCTGTTCATTTAAGTAGTGGTTCAACAGGCATTGTACAACATATCTTGTTACTACTAGCAACATATTAATTTATGCTGGGAATCCCCACTTCGGCCTGGCTACTCTGAGAGGAACCTTTTGAGATTTCAGAGAGATTTCTTGTTACAAAATTAACTTTGAAGGAAGCAAGACTTTACCTTTCCAGTCTTTCTGGAGGGAATCTGCTAGCAGCTGGTCTTTTGGCTGTTTGCTTGGACCAACACCTATGCTAGCAGTGAGAAATACCATAGGATAAAAAAAAATGTGTTACGTTTCTGTGTGTGCTTTTAATTGCATCTTATTTGGAAACAGCTTGTGATGGACTTCTCTAGAGCGCATTAATGCCCTTTGTTTCTAGTGGGCCGTGGAGCCATAATGAAAATGAACATGTCCCCAAATTTTACTTAGATTTTCAAGCCATCGCCTGTAACTTTTTAAACGTGAACAAAGATTAGGTAGCACTATCTTAAGACCACAAATGTTGAATGCTTTCTTCAAAGAATGGTTGGATGCCACAATACAGGGCAAAGGGCATGACACCTGACATTTTTTTCTGGGAAGCACAAAATCAAAGAGATCAATGAAATGTTTCCGTCTCACATTCTAGATGAGCAAACCTAGTGAACAGACTAGATTCAGTTGATGAGATCCTTATACCTACTATGGCCTCTTTATACCTGATGAAAAGGCCAGAGGAGTGGAAAAGGGCTCTAAAAATCTTTGATTTTGTCTGGGGGTAGGAATGGCAGAGATCACCATAACGTTGTCTTGTGAGGAGCTCCTCCAAAGGGCCTGTGTGCAGTAGGTTTTAGGGTCTGTGCTGGCAGTGAGAGTGACTATCATGGCTGGGACCACACTGTGCATCGCTGTGGAGATGGTGCACAGAGTTGGATAAACCTAAAGCAGGTCCCCAAATATACTAGGACTGTCCAAATATACTAGGGAGTTTCTCAAACCTCTGAAGAAGACCGAGATTGGCATGGCATATTTTGTGCTACAAGTTCAGCATTGCACCTTTAAGTCATGCAGCAGATTTCCTACATTTCTACTTGGAGACCCCCTACATTTTGCTGTGGTCATGTTCCTCTCTGTCCTGATTCATCTTGCCTCTGCACTTCACACAAGAACGCATGATGGTATAGGACCAGTTTCCTTTTTATACATGTGGCAAATCATAGCTCTGAAGGGCCTTGTCACATGGGACATTCAGTACAGGTTAAACACATGCTAAGTGTTGTTGGTGACATGGCCCCAAGAATGGCATTGAGCTATATTCTGGGGTTTCTCTGATTTTAAAGGCTTTAGGATTTAAATTCAGGGCTGGTAAAAATTAATTAATTAATTGATTGATTGATTATTTTCTTTTCTTTGTCTTTCAGCCATAATTTGGCTGTGTTAGATCTCTGTCATGCCTGCATAACTGGAAGGGAAAAAATTACCGGGTAGGCAGACTTTAAGAATCGAACTAACATTTGGCAAGGAGCCCTGCTCTGAGGCATGTTCAAGCCATTATTATATTAAGAATTTGGATGGCCTAGTCCTCCTACATGTTTAACACTTTTCCTTATAGGTGACAATCTAAATCAGGGTTTGTATATTTTTATAGTGCAGGCTTGAAGCCTTCATCTTCCTTGTAGTCTACTGATACTTAGGAGTTAGCAGTGGCTCTCTGCTAGACAAATGAGAATCCTGTTTCCAAGAAGGAATAAGAAACAGGAGTAGGCCAATAGGGTCCCTATCCCTAGATTATTCCTAACTTTGTTAGACTTGACATTACAGCATCTTGTCCTGTTTTACAGTTCCCTCCTCCCTGCTTTCTGCATAAGTCTAGGAAGTTATGTATATTGTGCAAATCCTAAAAAAAATACCACAGAAAGCTTTGCAAAGGGGCAAAGTGGAGTAACTTATTAGATGAAGTAGGTGCCGCTGTACAAGAGAGCAAGGGGAAAATGATGTGGCAAGATAGATGGGAGCAGGTGAAGACGGCTGTAATGAAGGCCAGGTGCCTGAAAAAAGAAGAGATGATGAGCGGATGAAAAAGCCGAAACTTCTTTCTGAGGTAAAATCTGAAATAAGTAAGATACAGCTCTGTCAAGGGTGTTTTGTGGTTTTTTTAAGCCAGCTGGACATAATATATTGTGAAATGGATATGAAACCAGTAGGCACGGTGAAGGCTAGAGATGTTATTCGTCCCGATTTGAAAAATGCAGTTTGGCTTTTGCAACTCAGACTCCCTGAAGTTGGAGGCAGGTGGCCTTTACAAACACTAGGAAAGAGTCAACAAGGGAAGCAAACATGGATTTCTTCCCTGAGAAGTGAGATGAGGTGGAAACCTGACAATGCCCCAAGGTGGTACTTTGCATGTTAGCATGTAAGGGGAAGAGAGTGAAAGTTCAGGCTTCTTGCATTTACCTTTGGAAACAAAGTTGAATTCCAGGTCAAAGCAAAAAGCAAATAAAGTGCACGACTAAGTGTCAGCCCACATCCAGATGTACACCCTTCATTCCTTGAGGACACTGTTTTGGAAGGACCGGTAGGCTTAGCTCCCATGCCCATGTAAGCCGAGTTGAAAACTATCACTGTTTCTAAAGGTGCAGATTTGGAACCTCAACGCTGCTCCCTAACTGCAAGTGGAGAGCAAGTGAATGCTATGAAAAGAGACTTCACATCCTTATGTCTCTATGAAAATGAATCCATACCAGTGAACCCACTGAAGGTTTTTCATTAGGTTCCATGCAGAAAAAGGAGGTAACCTCCTTCCTCTCGCACACTGCTGTGGTCATAGCTAATATTAGTGGAAGCAAAATGAATAAGGAAGGCCAAAAAACGTAATTATTAATAGCACAGACCACCTCCACTGCGTATGTTTTACATCATTAAAACATCACAGAATTGGATTTTAATCTTTGTTTATACAGTCAACTATAGTTAACAATTATTTATATATCGTCATCAAGTTGTGTGTGTTTGCAATGACATGTAATGGATTATTGAAATAGCAGAAAGCTATTTAACAAGAAAAGGGGATGATTCTGCATGGCATGTAAAGAGATTCAGAAAACAAACAGATCTTTAAAAGATGTGGCCTGCACTTCATTAATGTGCATCATCTCTGAACAAGATAAACAAAAGGAGCTAATAAATAAAACATCCTCATGAGGGAAACTTAGAAATTATATCATTTCTTAACACTTTCTCATCCCATGCAAACAGTTGATCGATGCTATTTGAATGCTAGCTCGTGCCACATAGCAGTGGTGTTTCTGTTTTAAAATGTGTTGAAGGCACAGATACTGAAGTGATCTGAATGCTTTATAAGGGCCAAGAAGAAAAGAAAAATAACAGTAAAAAGGAGCATGTAAGACTAAGTAAGTATTCCTGTTTGATCCCATAAATGAAGTAGATTCAGGCCTGATAAGCTGTTTGCTGAGGGACTTTTAAGAAATGCCAGGAATTGAATTGCTCATTCAGTTGACATCACCTATCCCATGAGTAAGCACTTTCCTGATTTCCGGGGAAGCATTAGAAAGACAAATGTTTTTGAGTGGCTATAGCCAACCACAAATGATGATATAAATATATTTACAAGACTATTAAGTCAGGCTGTTCAAAGGAGCGGAGGACTGGGGATGCTTGGGTCCTACCAAATATTGGGTTTCCACTGAAAAAGGATGTTGTAGACACTTAAACCGTGCTGGGTTGCTATGGCTTAATAATAAAGATATAGGTCCTCCAGAGATGTAACCACAGCATTTAGAAAAGGCTACTCTATGGGTTTGCAAAGGAACTAGAAAGAAGATAAATTCTTTCCCCTCACCAGTCCAGATTTTATCCCAAAAAGAAATAAACTACCTAAATTATGAACCTGGGAGCAAGAGGAAGGCATGAAATGTGGACAGTTGGGCTACTATTCATAAAAGAAACTTTTCTGGCTTAGCTGGAACATTCTGCCGTGGTACCTGCCTTCCATTTAGGCTTTGATGGAAGCCATGGTTTCTGTCTAAGAGAAAAATGATAACTAATAGTAACTCCCTATTCAACCTGATCCAAATGGATCAAAACCCGCAAGTGAGACAACGTAATCACTTTAGCACAACCTGGAGCTACGCTTAGCTATCCTTTGCACTTAAAGCTACTCCAAAGTAGCTATAATGACTCATTTCCAGGATTCAATAAGACTGTGAGTGGACCATGCTTCACAACAGGGTTCTTGGGTTGAGCAAAGACGAGGTCTAGACAAGCCCTTACGACACCGGTTCTTTGATATTTATTAGCAAAGAATTATTTGGCCATCGTTCAGAGGCTTCCTCATGGAAATAGTCGTACTCAAACAAATGGAAAATTAATCTCTCATCTGCTAGTCGCTGTTCAATACTGATCTGCTCTCACTGGAAAAAAGAAAAATAGTCTAAAACTAGAGAAATGTAGAGAAGGTGTAATTATGGAAAAACTGATGCCTTAATTACACACTCAGTAAAATAAACAGAGGACACATAAGTACTTAGATGTGTGGTTACTATTTATTCAGTACTCAGGCAAAGTACTTGTGCCTACAGATAAAGCACTGCACCTGTTCATTTTTTTTTATATTAACATTCAAGAAACACAACTGGTTTGATAAATATGAAAACAGTCAGTAATTCGATTCCATTTAATAAAATTACTTGAAAAAGCACATCCTAAATATTGCAAGGAGGCCCTTTGTAGCTTAAGGTAGGACCCCTTTAAATTAGAGAGATTTTTTGTTATTATGCTATTGCATGAATGTATATTTAATCACTGTAATGCTGAATGTTTCTTATCTTCCCATGGTATCAATTTATGCAGCCATAAAATATAGTTTAAAAACTAGGATCCCAATCTGGATCCCATTTGGGGATTGCATCCTGCCTATTTAAAATTTACACTACCATTTGAGATTTTTTTTCATCACTTTCTGTCCCAAACAGGCTTTATGTTTGTTTACAGTCATTGCATCTTGTTCTAGAGAAACTGCATTTCAGTGACTTGATTGGCTAGGTTAGCAGTCAAAAATGGACCTTCCAGGTCATCAAGTCCAGTACCCTATCAGAGTAACCACAGCGTGAAAACCAACTAACAAACTTACCAAGCTGCATCAGAAACATGATTGATTTCTTCCCCTTTTAACATTCCTTTTAAAAAGCTATTCCAGAACCGTACCCTTTTAGCAGCTTGTTTTGTTCTCTGGTGGTGTTTGAAGACCCGACTTTTGCATGGTCTTGGTCTGTTTTTGCTGGCACCTTCTTTGAGGAACTACAATATACTGAATATGAACTATTTCTGTGGTTGCCCAACAAACAAACAACTGGGTAGTGGCCCAATACATTTTTTTTGTCTTGTACAGCATTGTTCATGAAGTTTTTTTCCATTTTTCATCAGGGAAGGGATTTCAGCAAATATCTCCCACCCTCTGCAGAACAATTCATAAAATTAGAAGAGAAGGTCCTCTGAAATTCTGTAAACCAATGTGCATTTTTTGCTGGAATTTTATGATAACAGTGCTCTAATGCTGGATGTGATTATGATCTCTAAACCACCAGTGCAGAAGCCAGCAATCAGCCATAGTTTTGCTGGATAGGAGTCTGCAATAAATCATTACCTCTTCCTAAGTGGCTACAAACACCATGGTCCTAACTTTCGTACAATCCTTCCCATATCGATAGTGCTGCTCCATAGAGCTCTCTGCTTTACTTTTCTGAAAGGCAGAGCTTATTGGTGCATGCACAATATTGCTGTAACGGTACAGCTGTTGGGGGAGCTGCTGTGAACAGAGTGGGCATAGTGGTTATGTCTACACATTCATGAATGTGCTTTCGCTAATGTGCATTAAATTTAGTAACTCCATGGTGAGGTATTAGGAAAAGGTACTTTAGCCAGGGTTCAAATTACAGGGGAGCTCAGGAGGGCAGAGCACCCTCCCCATAAGAGATGAGAGCCCCCGCTTTAAGATTTTATTAGGGTATTGTGATGGGCAGTCCAATTTTTTTTTGCAGACCCACCCCAAGAGTAAAAGTTTAATTCAAACCCTGGCTTAATGTGCATAAGCAAAAGTACATGGGGTGTTTTCATACGTGCTTTGAGGTTGGGAGATAGTGTTTTAATTAGAGCAGCTCCAAGAGCCACTCTAAAGTTCCTGCAGTGCCTTGTGCAACAGTGTCTTCATGCTTCAAAATGGAGTCAGAGTGCATACTAAACCTGGTTTAGTTAAAGTACCCCAACTGCTGTTTTGAGGCATGGGGACACTGATACATGAGACACAAAGGCAGGCTGGAGCATGCTAATTAGCACACTCCGGCAGACTCAATTAATCTGCT
This sequence comes from Crocodylus porosus, assembly GCF_001723895.1. Classification (NCBI taxonomy): domain Eukaryota; kingdom Metazoa; phylum Chordata; order Crocodylia; family Crocodylidae; genus Crocodylus; species Crocodylus porosus. Next base: position 7,034,072 of record NW_017728917.1, read on the forward strand.
AGTTACAGCATGTCACAGCAGCCTCCCAGCATGTGCACAGACATCCACCATTTTTTCTGGCACCTTAATATGCATTAAAATAGGCTAATGCACATTAAAGTGCACATGTAGAAGTGCCCGGTGTGTCTCAGATTGGTGCTGCCTTTGCATCATGTAGATATAACTAAAAAATTGTAGTGATACAATAAGATAATGCCTATGAATTGCTACATGAATTCAATCCACTCAACTCCATAGGAGCTGTGCATTCAAACACTGGAAAAATACTTGATTGTGTTGGTGCCTAAATATGGATTTAAGAGCCTACTTTTTAGAAAAATGTGATCAAAGTCTTTCATATTACTGGTCTAAAACACTTCTTCTAGGAATCATGTTGTAGGGGGCATTAATGTTGGAAATTTGCTGTTTTTAATAGGGAAACATCCTCTTTTTGCTGGCTTATGGAAACATGCCTTACAATTTGCTCCTTTTTAAGATATGGTTCTTTGAGGTATGCAGGCAAAGCAAGGATAGAGTTAGTTAAAAGCCTTCTACCAGCAAGGCACTAGGTTTATTCATGTAACACATTTAGAAATGTTGTCACCAAAGACTTTCTCATACATTACTTCGATAATACAGGCCTGACATTTACAGTATCTTTTTCCCTAGGGTACCCTCTTTACCTCAGTATAAATCTTGTGGGGTTTTTTAATGTTAACAATGGGTGCAAGTACTAGAGATTTACAGGCACTTGAAATATCTGCAAAAGTGAGATCTCCAATGATATTCAAGAGAAAACCTGATTTTTTTTTCATGGCCTTCCACAACAGATGGTTTTTATCCACTTTTACAGCATTTCTTAAAATGCATGTATAGGATGGAAAGAAATATGATGATGTGGAGGACAAAATTCAGAAGCCTAGGGCAGAAGGAGTGAAAGAGGAGGCAGCACAGAAAAATCTGCTGCTGACAGATATTGCGTGGAGTTTATCTACACAGAAAGTATTTATCCTTATTCTGCTCTCATGCTGGTATAATTCAAGTGTAATTACATCAAAGTAAATGAAGTATATGCCAATGGATTTAAATCCAATGCGAGACAAGAAGAAAGCCCAATAGTTGCTCTTCAGCTAAACAAATTGACTTTATACAGCTTAGAATTGTATTACTTCTTTAATTCCTGCACAGCCCTGGGTATTCACCACTGGAAAAATGTAACTGTGATAATAAGAAAGATACTGGAATGATACCTGTGACAATGTGGGGGTGGTGCTGGGCTGAGGGATTGTGTTGTAATGGCCTGATCAATTACGGCAGTGTAATTGACTCCCCGGTTAGGTAACTGCCAGTGTCGGTGGTGGAGGTCCAGCATATCTAATGACTAAAACTGGTCACAAAGTTTTAACAGAACATTTTTCTCATCAAAAATGAAGTTCTGCTGAAACCGAAACACTTTGCAAAACCATGTTAATTTTACTGACATTTGTTTTCAGTGACAAAAAATGGGAAGGCCTATGACTGTCAAAAATGGGACATTTTGACATGTTCTTACTGGGGTGTTTCTATTTTTCTTTTCAAAATGTCTCTTCGCTCCATTTTTCTTACTTTATTTTGATTTAGAAGATCAAAGTCAAAATGAAACAGTTGCTAAATTGAAATATTTGATCCAAAATGACCTCTTTCTAGAAACTTCTTTCATAGGGAATTTCAAACTTTTATATTGTATTGATTTTTGCAGTTTTCAGACTGATTGCGAAGTCTTCCATTTCTATTCTCCACTGGTATTTTCATATAAGAGAAACATGATGCCAGTGTATCACAGAAAAGAAGGAAAACCCAATCTACAGACAAGGGGTTTCCAATTCCATTATATAAGAACAGCACATCAACATTTAACTTTCAATAAACTGTGCCACTCAGCAATGAAGCAGTTGAGGACTTACTCCATTTTTCAGTATAGCTTGTCATGCAGAATAAGTGAGACACTGATATTCCATGTAGAATTACTGTAAATCTAAAAAATGCAAACAGATGCAGTTCTTGCAGTATTTGTAATATTTTGACTGATACACATGAGGAAAATTGTTACTGTTACACTAAGAGAAACTGATATAGCACTGGAAAAAACACAAAGGCATAGTTAAGAGGAGGAGAGCCTTGGATGCCTACACACATAGGCAAAATAGAAGAGAAGTTGTTTTTTTACCTTGTTTGTTTCCTTCTGTAACAAACAGAATGGTCTTTTTACAACTGGCAGAGTTTTGTTTAACATGATAAAGCCAGACCGAAATACCAGCCACCATTATAGATACAGTGGTGAAGATGAAAGAAAAAGAAAAAAGGATTTTTGATACAAACATTGATTTACAGAAAGGCAGGCAGCAAACAACGTGCAGTTAAAAACACCATTGCTAAATATCTAAAGGTGCATCCTGTGCCTTATGCTTTGTTATATGCCATTGAAAAGTAATTCAAAGAACTGCAGAAGCAGGAAATAACTTCACCTGGAGAGTTCAATGAATGGGCTGCAATGATTATGTGTGCTTCTAAAGTGATGGGAGTGTAAGTATTTGTGTGGAGTATATACTCATCATATACCCCTGCTTGGAAATGGATTGGTATCCAGTTGCAAAACCATAAAATTTATTTGCTGAACTGGCAGGAGGCATGAAGTTTACAAAATCAGATCTGTCCTATTTTAAAAACATTCTGATGGCACATGTTTATAGCACCTGAGCGGGAAGGATCAGAAAGCAATGTAGCTAGTGCCAATGACATGTTACAAACAATAATGAATGGATCAAATTCGGTATTGTATCCTATGGTTTAAATAGAATATTATTAGTGAACAGTAGGAAAAAGGGAAACTTAGGAAACCTGGAAGAAGTTCCAAAATGTTTGCAAAACCATGTATTTAGAATAAAAAAGATTTTTTTTCATAGGGAAGCTTCTTTAGGGATGGCCTAAATACATACAGAAGGGACACATCCCTTCAAATAAAAAACCTGAGAATTTGACTGTACCTCCCCCCCAGCCCACGCATGCGCGCGCACATGTACATATCTACAGGCATACGTATTTCAGAGTTTGGATTCTTTTTAGCTATGTTTAAACTACTATACAACATTTATTTCTTTTTATATAAAAGACCATATAATAAGTGATCTCGTGATGATTTCAGTGTGTTTTGGATTGGAGCCAGATTATCCAGGCCCAAAGCCCAGCAAAGCTTTTAGGCACATGCCCAGCCTGATGTGCATCCATGGATCTACTGATTCCAGTAGGACTGTTCACGCTGAGCACATGGTTAACACTTAGCAGAACTGAAGCTTTACTTATCCTGGCTTATTGAACATTTATATTATATCAATGAACAAATGACCTCTTACCTCTTGCAGTTGTCTTAGTCATCCTAGAACATATTTCGACCCAGAGTTGCAAGTAGCATGCTTTTCATTTTCGGTGAAAGCTCTCTCTACCCATCCTTTATTTCTGTCAGTCTTCTGTCTTCATAAATCAGTGGTCACCAACCAAGGGATCTCGATCCTCCAGTAGATCTCAGAGCCTCTTGCAGTAGATCTTGGAGCCTCTTGGAGTGGATCCACGGCTGGGATGGGGGGGCTGAGTGCCCACGTGCATGGACACACATGCCCCAGCTCAGCAGGTCAGTCTGTTGGGGAGGGAAGGGGCAGGGGGCTAGATCGAGGCCCCCACAGTGAAAGATAGTGCCGCAGAGGCAGGAGCAGGGGTAAGTTGAGTAGGGCCCTGGCTAGGTGGGACCTACCTGCTGGGGAGGTGCACCCCCAAACAATTTTTTCTCCCTTTGCCTCAATCTGTGCCCCCCCTCTTCCCCTTCTCTCCCCACAGACTTAGCTGCTGAGCAACAGGGGGCAGGGGAGCAGTGGTGCATGGTAGATTGTGGGTCACTTTTAAATGCCAAAGGTGATCTCCTACTTTAAAAAGTTGGAGACCACTCTTATAAATAGACTGCTCCTTGAAGCATTACCTCTCTGCTCACTAGGCAAAAGTTTGCCTTCAGATGTTCTGTATGAATGCACAAAGAAGATAACTGCCACCTAGCAAACTAGTTGATGGATTTTGTAGGGTGAAGGAATATCCATTATTGAAAAACATATACTTGCTAGGAAAAGAATCAAGTTCCCCTGAGAGTCCTTAAGCACTCATCCCTAGTGAATGGACCCCACAGGTTTCAACAGATAACCAGTCTGCCAGAAGTAGCTTTTGGAAGACACCAAATAATTCATTTTGTGGATAGCTGCTCAAAATGCTTCAGGAATAGTTAAGGAGGTAAATAGAGTTGGAAAAAAGTGAATAAAACTTAAGGCACTTTGAGTCTCATAAATTCAAAATCACCACTCAGACCTATGTAAGTAAGCAGGTGGAGTATGAGGCTGCTTGAAAAGAAGTTGAAGAAGGTCAGTGGGGGGTGGGAGGGGATACTTGACAGTTTGCATGTCTTGTGCTCCCTGTATCAGCTCAAATTGTAGGGGAGGCCCTGTTTTTTACTGTCTGCTACCATCAATTTCTGTCTCAGCAAGTCACTTGGGGCAACATACTGAGTCTCCATGCAGTATATAAAATTATTATGTACTCTGAGCATCAAACTTCAAATATTTTAGCCTTACTTTTCCTCTAAATGATGATGAGCAAAATAATTACTGGCTTCATAAAGATAAAGTGTGGACTGTTAAAGATGAATGTTTCCATAGTATTTTGAGGTCATCAAAACATAGGAACTGCACTATTAACTGCTGAACACTGCAATTACCAGTATTTCTCATTGGATAAGCTTTCAAGATAGTTTTAGAAAGCTTAAATTTCTACTGTTATTTCCAAATGTGTATACTTATAGAAATAGAACATAGGAATTAGAGATAGAGGTGGTTGTCCTTTCTATACTTAAGGTTGCCTAACAGATCCCATTAGAAGACCCTATTTCCAGTTGTTTTTAGCTTTGCCAGATTTTGAGACCTGAATTCTGCCTTTCTGAACTTTTGCGAATTTGACTGTTGCAGCCAGAATGTCCTTGTAACACATCTCGGAAATTGCCATGCAGAAATATTTTAGTTAACTTTTTAATTTGAACTAACGTTGGCTTCCTAGTGTGCCTTCAAAATGGGCAGGTATGGCTAGAAGACTGAGTATGAAAGCATGTAGTTGAGAGCTGGACAAATTATTGGTTTTACCCATGTTAGACTTCAGCAGGTAAAATGTTTATCACTTGGGTTAATAAGAGCATGAAGGGATCTGTTCTCCAGCAGATACCCAGTACAAAGAGTAAGTTGTAACCCAGTTCATAATCTCTGTTGCAAAGCACAGCATTCGAGATAATAGGCTAGAAAGCAGAAAAAGGCAAGTCTTGTTTCATCCTCTCTCTTCTCAGTTTCTGATGTCTTCCCTCCCGCTCATGCTGCTCCCTGATCATGGTCTTTGAGGCATGGTACATAAGAACTCTGTAAACTGGGCTGCCTTCATAACCAATCGGTATTTTCCAAACAATTAAGGAACATGAAATCCTGTGATAAAGAAATAAAACTAAATGTGCTAGGGGACCCCCGTGCCATAAATAAGAATAAGAATGTAAAACCAGTTGAGCTTTGGCATCCAGCATTATATGATTACAGACTCATACTGGACACCACCACTCTTCAGTGATGGCAAGAGGAACTGATATAATTGAGTCCATAGGAAATAAGAAAGATACATGCACGAGCAAAGATGAACAAAAGGTTGCAAGATTTTTTTGAACGAAATGGGAGCGCATGCTGACTAGAGGACTGTGATTCAAAAACAGGGGAAAAAAATAGTAAGGTACTTCTATAAATAATGGGCCAAATTTATCCCTGATGTAGTTGCATTGAAAACAGTGATAAATTAGTGCCAGCCAGAAATCTATTTCATTGCAATCGTTTTGACCTATTCAATGAGACTATTGTAGTTACTAATTCATACAGGATTATACATAATTGGGATGCCCAATTATTACATTCAAGGTTCAGAAATGACAACATTCCTTTTCCTTCGGGGGTCTGTAATATATTCCATCACCTTGAACTTTTACTAGACAATTTGCCAAAATAAAATTTACAAACGGTTTTCTTAAATCCTACTATCTTTGGTTGGTACTGCATATGCAAAGGAAGCATGTTGAGAGGATTAAAATATAGGAGAGAATTACCATTTTAATACATCTGACTCAACCAAGAGGGGACAATAGAAGGGTTTGCAGCCTCAGTAAATCCACTGTAATGTACGTAAATAGAGGAGACCAGTTGGTTCTATCCAGCTCTTCATAAAGATAATAACCGAAGGAGCTGGCTTAACAAGGTCAAGTTTAGCTTGTTTATTGGAAGCAGATCAAGCAGTGATACAGGCAGACAGGACTTTTTAAGAGGATAGTTGGGAGCTTTATTAAGTGAAGCCTTTACACTTCTATACTTTATTTCACCAAAAATATTTATCTACTGTGATACATTGGAGTGGGGGTTAAAGATACGTTTCTATTTTCTTCTCTCAAACTTCTTATTGATGAGAAAACACTATATTACAGTAGAATACTGGCATCTGTGCTCCTAGTGAATGATAAAGCTAAATCTCACCACTAAGAGCCCCAGTGCTGGAAATGTGTGTATATATAAATAAATTGACACATGGGAATATTGAATAGCTGCAGCACAGCCAGCCTATTCGTATATGTAAAGTCTCTCATGCACAATTGTGTGCAGGACTATTAACACAAAGGAGAAGGGGGTAGTTAGGATGAAAGAGCTGGGAGAGGGACTGGGATTTTCAATTGAACAACACCGTCCTTCTAAATAGTCGATCGCTAGGGTGTGCGATTCAGATTCAGATTGGGCCCCAATCAGGGTGATTTGGATTAGTTGACAGTGATTTGATTAGTTCATTCGGATCACTGTCCCTGATTCGATTTGCCTAAATCCAAATCTGAAGATTTGATGCCAATTCAGAGACTCAGTAATTCAGACACAGACACAGCTTTAAATGTTTTTTTCTACATACCTCGAGGTACTAGAGGGGCTCGTGAACACTGCAATGGTGGGGTGGATGGAGTCCCCCAGGAGTGCAGGGGGGCCCTCCACATGCTTGTTGGCAAACCCGGAAGTAGCCCAGAAGTACTTCAGGGTCCACGGGGGAGCGCGCTGGGGTGCCCCCCTGGCTCAGCAGTCTGCCACGGGGGGACCCCAGGTGCCCCCCAGACCTTCTGAAACTCTGTTCCTCTGTGTCTTCCCTTTCCTACTATTCCCTAGCATCACTAGCATCTCACTTTCCTGTGGTGAATAATTTGCAAGACAAAAGCAAAATGACCCAATGGGGATTGCTTTTCCTAATGCTGCCTCTTAAAGGTGGTTAGATAGTATGATGGTAAGTGCTGTCAGATGCCTATAAATATAAAAAAAAACCAGTGCAGAATTTATTTACACGAAAGCAATGCAGTGTTCTCCTGAAAAACATTAGCATCACGAGACAAGGGTTCCTGGAATAGAGGTTTGCCCATGGGAGAGAGTGGGCTCATGCACGTCTGATTCTTCCCCTTGGGTGTTGCTCTGTCTCCCATGTTTTTACTCTTCGCTTGTGTAATGCTGCCATGGTTGCAGCATTTCTGGAGTAAACTTACCATATCATCAGCCATCCTGAGCTGAAACGGAGCCTTAAAACATTCCTTGGTAGCTTATGAGTAACTAAACGAATTTGTAAAAGGTTGCAATCAAAGGGTTTCACAGAAAGGTACCAGAATTGTATCCAAATAATTTGGAATTACAGCATTTAACCTATAAGTAGAAGTGGCTCTTAATTTTTCAGTCACGTTAGACGTTTCCTGTAAGGTATAAGATTTTATATCAAACTCTATAGAATAGTACAGAAAGGGAGGAAAAGATGGTGTTGGGACTGAATCATTTGATTGGGACTGAGATGAGATGGTTTTTGGTCTCTTCTCTGCCATTGATTTCCAGCGTGACCTAGGTTAACGCAAAATGTATCCATGTATTTGGCCCTCTTAGCTTTTAAATTAGAGGTGTTAATATATTCCTCCATCCATCAAGGAGGTGGGAGGGCATTAATAATAATGTCTATCCTGCATCTAATGTGCTCAGATATTAGATGCAGGATATTAGATATCAGAAGAGTCTAAACAGTGACTAGTAATAAGCCACAGTCAAGTTATTACTTTCTATTAAATCCTAGAGGACTTTTCTGTTGGATCAGCCAGCCCTTCAGACATCCATGTGAAGTAGCAGGTAGATATTCCGGTGACTTTTTATTCACAACAGAGGTGGCTTAAAGCTACATTGCAGGCCAATGCCAAGAAGCCTTTGCTGCCTGTGCTCATTGCATATTATATTTGGAGAAGGGGGTGGAGGGTGGTTCAGTCCTCGCATTGTTGGCTTGACATCTTTTTAACAGCTCTAAATTCACTTTAAAATGAAATAAATTGGAACAAGACCATAGATAACCTTGAGTGTCAGAAATGGGATCTTTAAAGTGATTCTGGATGCACAGACATCCAAAGAAGCACAGAGCCTCTTCAAAGTCATGAGGCAAGTATTGTAATGCAGATTACAATGATTTGCTACTGGTTACTGACAGATAACAGAAAACTTTTAATGATTTCCCTCTGTGCCTACAGAACAAAAAGCCTCTGCATGAAAAGCAAGTTGTGTTTTCGTGAAATATATATTTAAAAAGCAAGATCATTTTTTTTTTTTTTTAGAATGTGAATGTAATTAATGGGTAAGGCCAGATCCAGCAAAGAGCTTAAGTATGTGTTTAACGTGCTGCACTGGATTAGTGCCGTTGTCTTCAAAGTATTGGCTTGCAGGCTTAAAGTTAGGCACATGCATAGGCACTTTCAAAGTCTTAAATTTTATTATGTAGCTGCAATTCTTGGGCCCAATGCCTAGTTGAAGTAAGCACCCTTTGAGTTAGGGTAGTTCACCAGGGATAGATGAGACACAATCCTCTACTACAAGCTGCAGGAGAGAACCACTCCTCGCCTCCTTCTGCAGGTGTAAGATGTCCAGAGCCTTACCTTCGTATCTAGAGAAAGATGTGCCCAACACATTAGTGACTCAATTGTACTACTACACCCCTACCCGAAATCTCACCTTGTATTCAGATTCAGTGAACTCTTGCAGACCATGCAAAGAACGCCAGTCCCCTGAACTGTCTCCACTATGTTACACAGCAGAAGTGTATCAGCTAATGTTTGGGGACTTCTATCCCTGTGGAAAAAGAGGTGCTTTCCCCCTAAAAAATTAAGTGCTTTAAGTGAGAGCATAGTAGTGATAACCTGCCTATAGTGGCAGTAACGCTACTGTAATCCTAAACCACTGCCAGACAGATTTGGCTGGTGACTGTATGACAAATGAGAGTTGATAAGCCTCTTACAGTAAACACTGTAAGTGCAGAACAATGACCAGGGAAGCAGAAAAGAAATGTTGTACAGTGCCATTATTCAGAACAGGGTTCTGTTTACAAAGGCTAGGATGATTAACATAAAAGATTAGGTTTTATAAGGAAATTACAGGGTGTGAATCCACAGGGCCTGCATTTACAGAAAGAGGATCCGTTTCTTGCAGGCTTTATTTTACCTCACCAGAATCACTGGAATAATGTTCAATTCCCCATTATTCTGGCATTCAGTAAACAACACTTAGAAAGACTATTTCCCCATTAAGGACCTGATTTGTAGAAATGCCCATGTAATTTGTACACAGCTGATTGCAAGCACTGCAAAGTGCAAACTGTCCACAGGCTCTGATTTTCTGGGTCATGGATAGATACAAACTGTTCAGGAAGGACAGGCAGGGGAGAAGAGGAGGAGGAGTTGCACTTTATGTAAAGGAGCTGTTTGATTGCTCAGAGCTCCAGCAAGAGACCGGAGAGAAGCCTGTTGAAAGTCTCTGGGTTAGGTTCAGAGAGGATAACATTGCCAGCAGATTGAGGGAAGTGATTGCTCCACTCTATTTTGCACTAGTGAGGCTACAGCTGGAGTATTGTGTCCAGTTTTTGGCCCCCTACTACAGAAAGGATGTGGACAAGTTCAAGAGAGTCCAGTGGAGGGCAATGAAAATGGTTTGGGGGCCTGGGGCATATGACTGATGAGAAGAGCCTGAGAGAAGTGGGCTTATTTACTCTAGAGAAGAGGAGACTGAAAGGGGATTTAATAACAGCCTTCAACTACCTGATGGGGGGTTGCAAAGAGGATGGAGGTAGACAGCGGTGACAGGTGACACAACAAGGAGCCATGATCTCAAGTTGCAGCAAGGGAAGTTTAGGCTGGATATCAGAACGTTCTCACCGGGAGGGCAGTAAAACACTGGAGCAGGTTCCCCAGAGAGGTGGTGGACTCTCCATCCTTGGAGGTTTTAAAGACCTGGCTAGACAAAGCCTTGGCTGGGATGATCTAGTTAGGGATGGTCCTGCTTCAAGCAAGAGGTTGGACTAGATGTGACCTCCTAAGGTCCCTTCCAACCCTCATTTTCTGTGGTTCTATGACATTTTTTAAATATATTTAATTTATGTTCCAAAGAATAATTTTTAAGAAGTGCCATAACAGGATTTGCCAAAGTTTTTTTTGACATGTGGGGTCTGCACGTGAAACACAGTGTGTCGCAACAAATGGTGACCCTCTAATCCACAGGCTGCCACTGGATTGCTCCTCTTCTCCCAGATGTGATCCTTTAGGCTCTTCATATTGAGTATAATTCACCTGGCAAAGAACCAGGACAAGACTCATGCACCAGTTATATCCCACCTAAGCATCACTTGAGTCCTCTTGTGAGGGTGTGGTTCAGTGATTCGCAGTTAGGGTATCATGGTGCTCTGGCGTGCTAAGAGATCTGGTTGAGGATGCCACAGGTTACCTCACAATATTAACACTGTTTAGAGTGTAAACACCTAAACAAGGTCATTCAGAAAGTAAACTCGGAGAAGAACTGCTCTGTGATTTTTTCCATTAGTGAAAGCTACCTCCTGGGCC
>NW_017728917.1:7045219-7066852 GCF_001723895.1 Crocodylus porosus
TGGCCAATATCGCTGCCCGTGGGAACCCCTGTGGCCGATCCCACGACAGCCAATAGCTGCAGCCACTTCCAGGGGTGACTGTGGCTGCTTCTAGGAGTGGCTACAGCGATTGGCCAGCACTTGCAGGGCCGAGCACTGGCACTCCCGCCTGTGAGCCCTAGCCATCACCTAAGCAGTGAGTGCAGCCGGTCAAGGGGTGCACAGGCACTGTCAGGGGGTGCACGTTCACCGCGTCGCCACTGGCTCCTCCTCCTGTTTCTAGGGCTCCACATCTATTCTCCTGGCAAACTGCTGCAGCCGGAGATGAAAATTTCTGCTTGCTGCCAGAGGTCATAAGCTTTCCACTTTGCTTCCTGGGAGTCCATGCCCTCTATCTTCTCCAGCACTGCCTCTGGCAGTCCATCCTCCCATTGGTAGAACTTGCCTACAAGCACAGCAGAAGATGAAACTCAGGACTTCTGAGCACCAGGATAGTGCCCTAAACCCTGCATCCTTCACTGTTCCTCATTAATGAAGTCTCACATCCCCGAGTTACTGCCTGTGGAGAAAATAAAAGGAAATGGTGACAGAGATGGCACACTTCCTATTCTGATACTTTCATGGAAGAAAATGAATTGATGAAAGGAAAACAACAAGGTAGAAAGCTAAACCACTTCCATTTCTTCCTCCAAGCTCCGTCTTTATGGCTGAATTTTGAAACTGTATGAAATAACTATCGTAAGAATTGTTGCTATGGCATTACTGGCATGTGGCATTTTTCCCCCTTGTGATTGGGAGCCTACCTAATCAGGAAAGCACTACCAATGTGGAAAGGCCTTGTTCCTTTCCAGTTTCTGATCCCGAAGTGGAAAGTATAGCTTGCCAGGACTGTAATTGTAGCCTTGGAGTTAGGTGGGCCACTTTTCTAGCATTATTTTCCTGACAGCTTTATTGCAACTTTGAGATCTCATTGTTAACTGTCAAGAAAGCCTTGGTGCTGAAAATGAAGGAGGGAGAATGACATTCTTGAAGTTAAACATGGAGACTTGTCATCTGGGAGATGCCATAGCTCTCAGTGTTCAAATATCACAGCTGCCTATTGCGAGAGAGATTAATGGTATCGAATGCCAGCGTGGCATCTTCTGGCTGTGAAGTATGTAGTGTTGTAGTAATAATTAAGGGTGTTAGAGTCTTGATAAGCTGAAATGTGAGGATGGCATCAGCTTTATTCATGAGGCTAAAATAAAATTGCTCTTTTACCCAATTAGATTTAACCAGCTGTTAGTGGAAAGAATGGTTATTCTTACACATGATGTATGATTAATGGGGAAAGTGAGAATAAGCAAGAAGTGTGTTTTAGCACTAACAGTGAAATCTGGCAGTCTTGCAACCCTCAGTGAGGTAGGGGAGGACTTATCTAAAATCATATTGTTCCAGGCAGAAAATGGTAAGGATTTTCCCTGTAAAAAAAAAAAAAAAAAAAAAAAAAAAAAAAAAAAAACTGGGAAAAAATTAACATTTTTTACAAACTTTCAAAACAATTTGTGCAGATTTCCCATTGTGATGAAAAGCTGAAAATCAACAGATTTGGGGTGGGTTCAAAGTCGATAAATAACTGAAGTTTTTCAGTCCCCAGAATTTTCAGTATCTCATCAAACCACCGCAAGTCTTCATTAAAAAAACTAACAACATAAAAAAAATAAAATTTTCCATTTTTTCCCCCAAAAATTCCCCATTTAATTGAACTAAAATTCTGATCACCTGCAATCCAAGTGAAAACAGTACCATTGAAATAAGTATTCAGCGTCCAGTCTTGAACCATTGAAGTGAACAGGGTTTTTGCAGTTGGAACAGGACTGTGTACTCAAAGATCAGGATTCTCTCATTGCCCCTGGTTTTAAGAATTGGGTAATAGATTTCCTTTTTTTATTTTGTTGCCCAAAATCTTCTTTTTTCTTCACTTCTAATTACTTGCTGTTACTCCTATCTAATGTATTTTTCTGAATTATTGTATCTTTGGGGACTTATACAGGCCCTATCATCACAACGTAAAATCTAGGCACAAGTCCTCTCTCTGTATGGAACTGACTTCAGAGAGTACTTCTCCATGTGAAAGCCTTGCAGGACTGGTTACTAATTCGCAACATTAAAGACGGTATTCCTAGATCCAGCTGAGCTGGGGTCAGTAAAAGAACCAGGGAAATGAGTGAAAACTAGATCAGCTAAAGACCAAACTCTTGTCCAAAGTTAACCTATTTCATAGGTGAGACATAGAATTGTTATGAGGAAGCGTGCCGCACCCTAGTTTTTATGTGAAGTTTTTGCAGAGACAGCTTGATTTGGGAGGGGAAAATCTCACAGAAATAGTTGTTATTTTGCATAGAGAGCTAATATATTAGTATTTGGCAGGTAATAAATGAGACAATTAAAAAAAATGACAACTGACTTGGACTAGCTATTTAACACTAACAAATGAAAAAGTTCATATAAACTTTTATTCTTAAATATGCATAACAGTTAATAAGGAAAATCTTGGAAAGGGCAGCACAATTTTAATTTAGTTTTTAAGGATGAAAGGAAGTGTGCCAAGAAAAGCCTGAACTCTTTTAACTTCACAGAGCTAAAACAACATTAAAACTGAGAATTTAACAAAAATGAGTGAAGAGAAAACTGGGAATTAATTGGTGTACTTAAGACTCATGAGAAATCTTCATAAATGTTTCCAGATTGCTAGTGACTTTCGATAAGTGTTTCTAAGAATGTTAAAGTACATAAAATATTTGATAAACTAGAAATGTAAAGACTTGAAAGACTCTGTATTTCTTGGCCATAATTCCTACTAGAGTTGTAATTTATGGACTACCACAGGAGTTTTACAGGGATTGTATTTGTTATGTTTTGGGTTTTTTGTTAGAGGTAGAAAGTTAATCCAGTACTCCGGACTTTTTGCCATAAGCCCCAGTGATGCCACGCCACTAACTTTAATTGGAAGATTAATAATGATCATCCCCCAAAATAGCATAATATATTAATCACCCACTTATTACATTTTCAAGCAAACTCTTTAGTGCTTTTTCCCATGATGTCCGTTGTGCTTGAGTTCAGCATAAAAGCTACTTCCTTATCCTCCTTCAAATCCCTTCTTAGACCTTTCCTTTGCTGTGGGACTTACGGAATAAAACTTGATAATGCTTAGGCACCTTGCCTGCTGAGATCATTGCTTGTCATGTGGACCAAAAGTATCTTCTTGTTTCCTTCTCTTATTCTTCCTGTCCGGTTCCCTCTGTTACCCTCTGTAATCCTAATTTCTCTGATGTAGGAGAAATCTTTTTGTTGTTTTTTTTATATAGTGCCAAGCACACTCCAGTCCCGATCCATAACTAGGGTACTATAGTATCTAGATAGTAAAAAGAATAAGTATGCATCATTAAAGAATTAGATAAGACTAAAACTAAATGGAAATGGTGGGCCTTCCATGCAACAGGGCAGAGGATTGAGGGGAGGGGACAGTATGGAGCATACGGTATGTCTACACTGCTTAATACAGAGCTGTGTAGCTCTGTATGGGTCCTGAAATGCTTATTAGCACCGCCATGGCAAGGAAGTTTGGTGCCTGGGGCAAAGCCTGAAGTAGCATCTCACCCCCGCCCTGTGCACAGATCCTATGGTTGCTCAGGAGTGCACGCAGCAGCGAAAGTCACCCTCCCCCTGTCCCTGCGTCCCCCCAAATGAGCTGCTTGTTGCTCCATCCTGCGCCCTGGCTGGGCCCTGCCTGTTGGCACCCCTTCGCTTCGGCACCCAGGGCAGTTATCCCGCTTGCCCCAACACCCTTTGCTATGGCACTGCTGATTAGTCTGGCACAGTGCTGTGCTGATGCAACCACATTGCTTTTAGGTTCTTGAGGTGCTCCACTGGAGCTAGAGGAGGCATCTCGATACACGTTGTACTGTGTAGATATCTCCAAAGCCTCTAATTAGGAGGATCCCACTCAATGGCAGCTCTCCTAAGAGCAGAAAAGATTAAGAGAAATGGAGGTGGCATTAAGCCTTCCAACAGAAGGCGCCTACTGGCCAAAATCATAAAGGAGATAACAATACTTTGTGATTGTTACATGGCAAACCAGTCTTAGCCTAGTAGCAGCTGAGTGGCAGGCTGGTCTGTGGGTTGTGGACCTACGCAAAAGCTGCTTGCTTTGGCTTTGAGCAAGTGACAAGCGGAGAGCCTGTTCCCTCTTTCTTTTCCTTTTGAATGTGGTGCTAAAGAAAGAAAAGCCAAGCAGCTGAGCTTACAGCAGTGACACAGAGATCCCTACAAGTTGATAATGAGGTTTGACAGTCATGTCATAATTGTTAACAATAGTATTGGAGACATGCCAACAGTTTAGCACTGTCTCGCTGCCTCTTTGGATAGGAGGAATTGCTCTTCATCTAGAGCAGCCTGCTAATGGTAGTTAAGAAAAAAAGGGGCTTTTCTCACAGGAAGAAATGCTAAGCAATGTCCCCTATTGTGCTGTGCACACAATAAACCACACAAGATAAGATGACGCAGAAAGATTACAGTGCAATGACAGTAAATCAGTACTTGCTTTTTCTGTTCTTCATACAATCAAATACATTACCTGGGTAAGTAGGCAGTAAGGAGCACGTGATACAATGGCCTGGGATAAGGTTGTGACAGCACAAGTTTGGCATGATCACATTACTCCTGAGTAGAAAATCCAGGAGTGATTTATCTGGGTTTGCTTTATACCACTCCCAAACCAACCTGTATTCTCCAGAGCTGAATCCCTTACAAAAGACCTATTTTCAGATGCTGTGGATAGGTTTTTATATTGGGATTGTTTCCCATATGTGTTAAACTACAGGTATGTCGGCTCAAATCCCATGGTGTTTTTGGAGGGATGTTCACACCAAACACGGTGGTTAAGATGCTCCAGAGAGATCTCCCTAGCATCCCTGCCCAAGAGTCACACAGGTGTGGGACAGACACTAGTGTGAAAATGGTGTAGGATTGCTGAGCCCGGCATTTCAAATCTTGGGAGAACCATTATAGATAACATTTATTCAGGCACACGCCATGAATTTTAAATCCCTCTTCTTGCACCCATGCACAGTTTAATTATGGATTGGGTCTTGCCACAAAGCTCCCTTTTCCAAAAAAAAAAAAAAATGAAATAAAGCTCTTGTGTTTATTGTGTTTAACCATGAGCCATCAGATGGGTGACCCTGACAAGTTAATGGCCCTAGATTGCTTATTCTAACCTTGTATTCCTAGGAAAGGTGATTCTCCGTTTAGGGATATAAGGAAATAGCATTCCCTTGTAAGGTGAAGTTTTTAAATGGACATTTGAAAGTATTCCAGGTAACAGAAAGGCAAAATATGGCTTGGTGAGAAGATGATGGGCTTTAAGCCTTACAAAGCCGCGAACTATTCATGTCACACGTTGCTGTTTATCACAAAGATATTACCACATATGTGGTGTGTACATACATATACATCACCACTCCACACAGATGGAGGTGTCTTGTTGTTGTATGTATAGATATATAAAATTTCACTTCACAGCAAAGTAGTAATCAGAATCTCCCAAGGGTCCTCATAAAATTCAAGATGGTATATTTCTGCATATGTTTAGGCTTTGTCTAAATTTAGATTATTTCTGGTAAAAAGATTGCATCAATTTTACAGAGTACTGCAGATGCAGTTTTGGACATGCCGATAATCTGTCTACTGTAGGATTTAGCAGCAGTAGCTTTACATCTGCACTAACATGTTGTTAATTTAGCTCTGTTGCACACCAAATATGTTATTACATTACATTGGAAAGCTAATCCCCACTACAGAAGAAGACATTGGATATTTTTTCCAGTTTTCTACAAAAGGCTGCTTGTAGTTCACAAGCACCAAATTGGCATTTGCCTGGAGAGGTTTCTGGGACAACGCTGTGAAAGGCAAGTAGCTGAATGGTGCTCTATGAGCATGTGATGGGATGGGGCTGCCTATCAAATGTAGCTAAGTTGCATTTGTTTGTTTTTTCTCAAAATGTCTGCATAGGGGTGTTTTGGGGTGCATATACCTGTGTCAGCATAGAATCATAGAAAATTCAGGTTGGAAGGGACCCCAGGAGGTCACATCTAATCCAACCCCCTGCTCCAGGCAGGACCATCGCCAACTAGATCATCCCAGACAGGGCTTTGTCTGTCTGCATCCTGAAAACCTCCAAGGATGGAGATTCCACAGCCTCTTTGGGTAACCCTGTTTCCATGTTTTACTCCCCTCCAAGTGAGAATTTTTCCTAATATCCAACCTAAACTTCCCTTGCTGCAACTTGAGCCCATTGCTCCTTGTTCTGTCATCTGCCACCAGCGAGAACAGTCCAGCTCCATCCTCTTTTGAACTCCTCTTCAGGTAGTTGAAGGCCGCTACTAAATCCTCTCTCAGTCTCCTCTTCTCTAGATTGAATCAGCCCAGTTCCCTCGGACTCTCCTTATAAGTCATGTGCCCCAGCCCCCAAACCATTTTCATTGCTTTTTGTTGGACTCTCTCCAACTTGTTCACATCCTTTCTGTAGTGGGGCCCAAAACTGAACGCAGTGCTGCAGATGTGGCCTCACCAGTGCCGAATAGAGGGGAAAAAACACTTGCTTGACCTGCTGGCAGTGCTCCTACTGATGCAACCCAGAATGCCATTAGCCTTTTTTGCAACAAGGGCACACTATTGACTCATATTCATCTTATTGTCCACTGTAACCCCCAGGTCCTTTTCTGCAGAATTGCTGCCCAGCCAGTCAGCCCCCAGCTTGTACCGGTGCATGGGATTGCTCTGTCCTAAGTGCAGGACTTTGCACTTTTCCTTGTTGAACCTCAGGAGATTTCTTTTGGCCCAATCCTCCAATCTGTCTAGGTCACTCTGAGTCCTAGCCCTACCCTCCAGCATATCTACTACTCTCTCCGCTTGGTTTCATCTGCAGACTTGCTGAGGGTGCACTCTGTGCTGTCTTCCAGGCCATTGATGAAGACATCAGACAAAACTGGCCCGTTGATGAAGATGTTGAGCAAAACCAGCTGACCCCTGGGGCACTCTACTTGATACTGGGTTGCCAACTAGACATCAAACTATTGGTTACTAGTCTCTGAGCCCAATTCTCCAGCCAGTTTTCTGTCCACCTTACAGTCCATTTATCTGGCCTGTACTTCCTTAACTTGCCTGCAACAATGTTGTGGGAAACGGTTTCAAAAGTCTTGCTAAATTCAGTATATCACATCTACTTGTCTCCCGGCATCCACAGAGCCAGAGTATAAGCTCATACACGTATATTTGCACACCGATTACCACACACTGTCAATATCTTACTCCTTCCTGACCCCTTGATTTTGTTGATAACAGACAGGAATAGCAAAATTTCAACCTGGGCAGGCCAGCTTGAGGTGGCTTGCAGTTATGGCCTCTTCTGTTCTGTGTGATCAGAAGGTAATAACCACCTCTCTCAAATCCTTCTGTTGGAGTTGAATATGAAGCATGCCCTTGAGGGTATGACAATCTCATGCCAGCCCCAGACAGTTTGGTGATCACAAAGGTCAAACCCAGGCCTGAAGGCCTCTGGGTCCCAACAGAAGGGACTGCAAGAGGCAGAAGAAGGAGGGGTCTTGGAATAGACATCTGTTTTGAATCTAATGGCCTGCTGACATGCAGGTGGAAAACCCACAGCTCTTCTTCCGACACCTAGTCTGTGAAGTGCCCAAACTATAGGTCAAGAGAAGCCTAGGCAGATGAAAATGAGAGGGGTGTAATCAAAATAGAACCAAGAAAAATGGGAAGAAGAACCTGGACTTGTCCCTTCACCCATGTTTTATTTGATCATCTTTTGAGCAACTATTCCACAGGCAGTTCTTTATACAATAACTCTGATTGCTGGTAATAACAACCCCATTTCCTTTGAACATTCACAGGGAGCTGTATCCAGACTGCAGCACTACGGGAGAAGAAAATAGCCTAGTAGATTTTGCAGACTTCTGTGCCATTATAATCCATGAAGCACATCACCTTAAAAGGTTCAAAAGGCACCAGAGACTCAAGATATTACATAACCATATCCTTCCCTGAGCTTAGTCAACTGTTACAGTAAATTTATTGCCAATCCGGCTACCGGATCTGTACAACTACACAACTTGCTAAAGAAAAATTAATTCCTCTTTCTGCCCAAGTTTTGAAAAGCTTAAATAAAAATTAATGTCAACAAGAGATCTTGGACCATTTTAAAGAGACTATCTCTGTCTGGGTAGTAACGGTGTTGCTGCTACTTTATAAAACATATATTCTGAAAGCAAAAAGTTATGGCGAAAGACATTTTACTGGACAAATCTGTTTTGCTGCACAGAGAGAAACAGATACAGGGATGCGCTGACACAATTACCTTTGAACTGTGGTATTAATGGGAAGCCAGATCTATGCTAATCAGAGTTACTTCCAAGAGAATAGATCTGATTTGTACTGCATAGAAACACAGGGATATCATAAAGTGTTGAGATCTCCACAAAATTCACACAAGTTGATGCTATATAAGAGGCATACCTGAGAACTGAACATTCATCCCCCTGCAGAAGTTCAAGGTGATAATTCAAGATAGTTTTCTCTTATAAGGAGCATATATTATCTTTCCAAAACCTGTGCTGCGGAAAGAGTATATTGGTCTGATAGGAATTATCCTTGCTAACATTCACAAAAAAATAACCATGCAAAGGTGTAAGACAGAATTGAAGTGTGCCTCCATGTCCAACACTTATTGTCTCTTTTCATGGGGGAAAAAAATCCTTGGAAAATTGGTATTAGAAATAACTGATCAGCTATTTGCTCCCCATGACTTGCTTCTGATTGTGTCTGAAGATTAAAAAATGTGCGTAAAGTGATGAAGACCAGTGGACAGACCCGAGGAAATCTCACGGCTCTTTCCATCAACACTGATATTCTTTTTCTTCTAAGGAAGGCATTAAATTTGATGTGATTTTAGGTAGTATCCATGCCAACCACCCAGACTGATCAATGCTACCTGTCAGTCCACAATAAACTTATTTATATGCCACAAATTGTACCATTTTTTATTGACAAACTATTTCTGATTTATTAAGCTATATATTTGTGTTACCTATAAAATACTAAGGGCCTGATCCAGCAAACAAAAGATTTATTTGGGTTATTAAGCATCCATGCATGTCCCAGCTTTAAATTCCTGGAGTGTAAATCACATCACACATTAACATTTGTTAAACCGACCTCATGCTGTGTGAAAGAACAGAATAATAGAACACCTGGCTGGTTACACCTTGGAGTGTTTAAAACTTCTTCCTAGCCTAACAGTTACCAGGTGTCAATTCTCCCTTATAATATATATCCAGCTGCTTATGGTCAAATATATTAAATGTCCTTGGATGTAGAATCTGAAAGCTCTTTTTTTATTTACTGTATCTTATCAAATAGTAACAAGATGTTTGATCATTTGATGGCATGCTGTGTCCGCTTGGTGTTGCTCAAAAGTGATGTCTATTTGCGATAACAAGCCATGCAAAGGAAAGTCATCAGCAGAACTGAAAATTTAACCTGAATTCACTGTTCTGTTCTCAAGGCTCCTAACTGAGAATTAAGCCACTCTCCCTTCTTCTTTTTTTTTTTATTTGACATCAGCAGGTGATACTCATTTGACTTATCAAGTGCTGTCAAACTTGCTTGGAAAGAACTTGCGAGTCACGACTCCGGGTACTATGGCTGCAATGGATATAGTATTTGAAAACTTTAGTCTCAAATGGCAAGAAGCTGAGAGGAAAATTTATGTCATAAAAATAACAGTCAATGGTGCGAACTGAGATGCTAACTGACAATACCAGAAACTGTTAGGTGCTGAGATACTGAATTGATGACCTAGAAAATAACCTAAGATTAGCAAATATCAGGTTGGTGGGGTTCCTGAAGGCACAGAGCTGAGAGTGCTTTTATTCAGCGGATTATAAAAGTGACTTTACCTTCTTTGACAATATACAGATTATTGTACCTTCCAGGCTGCATCCTGGGAAGGTCAATCAGACAATATCTTGTACACCCCTTGGTCAAATGACAGTACGTGGGATTTTAATCGTGTCTTCCAGCTGTAGGTTTCAAAGGACCCTGTCTGCCTCTCTAAAGGTGTCTCTCTGTTATCCCGTGGTTCCACGAGGACAACTGAGGCAGCATAGAGAAGCTTCACGACTCATAAAAGTTCATGAATGGATGAAGAGG
This sequence comes from Crocodylus porosus, assembly GCF_001723895.1. NCBI lineage: Eukaryota > Metazoa > Chordata > Crocodylia > Crocodylidae > Crocodylus > Crocodylus porosus. The sequence continues at coordinate 7,055,465 of NW_017728917.1, forward strand.
GTCGTACGGTTAGTCTACGGATGGTCTTCTGGTTTTACCATCTCAGGTGGGAGCAAAAAGGAGGCCCAGCGTAACACAAACCAATTCGATCACCTATGCAAATGAATGGATTTTACTGAACTTCAGCGCAGCTGAACTATTACTCATCACTGAGCTAATCAACTAGCATATGAAAATCTCTGCTTCCCAGCTGGCTCATCAAAGAGGAGTAATAGAATTTAGGGAGCCTGTAACTTAAAACACGACTTTAAAAAGGAAAAAACAAAATTGTATTTTTATCCAAAATAGAAAGACTCCCAGCATGGGCTCAAGGAGTGTCTAAGGCAACACATAACAATCGGTGGTGTCATGGGGTGACATTGGTTGCACACAGTCTGCCAAATTTTTTTTTTTAACGTGACAAGGATGTCTGTTCATTTTGAGAAAGACATGCTGCGATGTTAATTTTTCCAGTGCAAGGTTCTTCACGGGTCTTTAGAGGAAGAGCTGTTTTCATAGCAGGAGTATTTACCCTCTAGCTTGATTGCTTTGATTAAAACCAGTTGGTGTTGGGCTGAGATTCCTGAAAGAAGGGGCTATCCTCTATGCTGTTTGCGACCACTTCTGTTCCAGGGGTGGTAGTTTGGCTCACATCGATCTGAAGAAGAATGCATTGTATTTGGAAACTTGCCAAAGTCTATCCCAGCTATGAAGTTGGTCCAATAAAAAATACCACCCATAGAAATCCATGCATCAATAAAGCAAGTTACACACAAAGTATCTCCAAACTCTGTTTCTGATTTCTCCACCGGGGAACAAACTTTGTACTACTTGGCAGAGGAGTGATACTGGTGTCAGGAGAAGGGGCAGCAATATATTGATTTATAATTTGTTGAAAATCAGGATTTTGGATATTTCATTTATTTTGTTCTCCTGTAAGTTTAGCTTGGTTATGTCCTTCAAAGGTCTACAACTACCATATTGCATATGAGGCTGAAAAGTAGGGACCTTTTTTTTTTTTTCTGCCGAACTACGAATATAGAGCTCAGCCTTTCAATGTGTCACTGTTTTCCACATGGATGCTACAGCTATTTTAGATAAGAACATTATTGCCACTGTGTTGAATGGATTTTGTATGATGGTATAAATATGTCAATTAGTATTTCAATTAGCATCTGTGACTAATCCTGCCCACGCTGGGAAGTTACAGTTTGTGAATTTCTTACCAGAGGGTATGTTTTTGTTTCTTTATTATTCAAGTATAATGCCAGTTGACAACTTCAATAGCAGGGGATAGGGCAGAAAATTACAAGGTTTCTTTATAATGGAAGATGAAGGATTGGTTAGAAGCATTTCAGTGGAAAGCGAGGTCTTAATTCTCCTGTAATGTGGAATTCTACATTCCACTGCACATTATGCATCAACTCCTACAGACTTTCTTTTAAGTACTTTAATTCTCTGAAGTTCCTATGAACTTTTGACGGATTTTGTGATATTTGGACTTTAATCCTCCATTGCTTGCTTGACGCAGTCCTTAACTAAAAATCCAGCAGAAATAAAAGGGCTGGTTTTCACTTCCACAGAGGTCACTCGATGTCACTCTAGCATTCAGTTACGTCTACTTTTAAGGTGGTCTTCGTGTGAATGAAAAGCAGGCCCATGTATATTTTAAAATCACATTTGTGTAAGCTCACAGAATTGTCCCATACTACAGCAGCATGTTCACATTGCGTAGCTCTCAAATAGGCTAACGTCACATGATGAAAAAAAAACAGCATTGCAGTGCTTCAGACCTTACTGGCAATCTTATTTTGATGGAGAATCTAGAGAGAAGGTATTGTTACTTTTGCTCATTATTCGTTTTGTGCCAGTAGAGGGCGTAAAATGTTTAGATCATTGCGAACCATGTAGAGGATCCTAAAAGTGAATAGCTGTATAAAATTCATCAGAAAAAAAAAAAAATACCACCCACATCCATCACTGGCAATGAACATTTCATGGAGTTTGACTGCGTTATCAGTGAGTTGCTAATACCCAGAAAGGTTATTTAAATAATTTTGCATTTCTAAACTTCAGGACTAGTTGGGAATTAGTAGAGTTCACTTCCATAAAGCAGCATGTTGGGTTCTGGGATTAAGGGAAAGGAAGATTAAAATAAAGATACGGTAACGACAATGATTAGAGTAAGACAAATTGCATCATTATTCTGAAGCCATAAAACATGCATTAGTTGCCTTTAAAGGCTTAGGATTAGAGAGACTTCACAAAAAATATTCAAAAGGGTCTGTAATTTGGTGGTTCTTCTGCAAATGGGAACAGATAATGGCTTTAATTCCACACTATATTCCCCCAGATTGACCCCTCTGTAACTGGAGCGAGGCAGTGGTAAGCCAGAACCCCTGGATGTACGTGAAACAACCAGTAACACAGCTGTATTTTGTTAATGGCATGTATTATAGTGTCTATCTGTGTTTACTTTGGCTAAGGCTTTAAAGGACACCAAATTCAACTGATTAATGGCTTAATTGCTATTGTAAAGAAAACAAATAATTAACATGAAGAGAAGAATAGAAAGTAGCTCAGCATTTCAGTGAAATACAGGAAATACAGCAACATTTTTTCCCCTTTGGCAGGTCAATGTTTGTGCACTTTTGAAGATGCTATGTGCAAGATATCAGCGAGGAGAAAACCTAATATTGGATTTATTCTGACCCTAAAGTTAGTGATGCTATCTCTTGGCTAGCATACTACTGGCAAAACCCTTCCCCCTGACAAAACTACTGAACAGGGCATGGAATTGGCAGATCTGGCTATGTTGGACCTTGATGATAAGGTCCCAGGATGGATCAACATAGCTAAAAGTATCAAGACTTTGCCAAGCCATGCTAAGCAAGAATCTGGCCATATTGTTCAGCAGGATAGCACGAACTGTGCCAGGGAGACCCTGGGCACTGCAGTGGTATTAGAATGGATAATAAGGATAAAATACAGACAGAGTGAGGAATGCATGTGCTAGGAGATAGCTGGCCCTGCCACAATGAAGGCGGTGCTAGCTTTTCAAACTAATATTTAAGTTTATGGATTTTGTCTCTTCCCCATCGCACTTCTCCTGCCCCCATAGTTTAATCCTGTGCTCCTCAGCTGAGCAAAGGTGAGGTATCAGGATCAAATGAATGTCATTTTCTGACTACCATGGCTGCACTTCAAAATCTGCCAAGGGACCAAGAGCATAATTTCATGGCTGAAGTTGGAGCTTTTTCTTATAAGCATTTCAGCTTCTCTGCATCCTTGTGTCCCCAGATTGTCCTAAAATTCCACATCCTAGCTGTCATGTCTAAGTAGAGCTATTTGAGCCTCGGCTCCCCTCAAAGGAAAGTCTGCAGATAGTAAATTAAAGTAAGATAAAGACCCTGCCTGGATACAACACGACTCCAATATAATGACTTAGAAAGCACCTTGGAAATTCAGGGAGTCATCAGGTCATGTAAGGCTGATAGAGCAGCAAACATGGTAACTCCTTAAAGTCCTTGATAAATAGCCAGAGAACCGCTCAGTCCGGTCAGATGTTGACTTTGATTAACTGAAAACAGCCCTTAGACTAGATAAGTGTGTGCTCTGGGACTGGGCTAGCATTTTATGGCAGCAGGCTCTAGAAGCAATTACGCAAAGAAAGCGAGTCCTATATACTCGTGTGGAGCTCTTGGGAGCACCACCCTCAAGGGTTTCCCACCCCTTCCCCTGCCATCAAGATCCCTGCCTCCAGCACGCTTGTGAGAAGTGCAAGAAGGCGTAGGTCCGAGCAGCAAGTTTCTTCTAATTAGGCAAGGTCCAAATTAGAATTGTTTGTCCCTTTCCAGGGCTTAAATCAAGTCCCACCGAAGTCCATGGGACTGTTTACAGTGACATCCATAGGCTTTTGTTCAAGACTCTGTCCTGCATCTGCAAAGCATGAATAAAAAATAATATGTAAGTGTTTGTGGGCAGCACTAGCAAACTTATGGACCAATCCAAAAGGTAACAAATAGAACTTAATTCACGTTTTTAACTGTTTGTTTGTTTTTTTTTGTAGGGAGTCCAAAGATGATCTGGAAATGTGAGTTGTGGGTAGTTATTGTGTTATCATTTAAATGTCAAGTGACATGAGGCAGGGATGTCTGTGAACTATGGTCAGAGTTAAGGATGCAATTTCTGTTGTACTCGGAGCTATGCGAGTTACACTGGGAACGCCCTGCGTAAGGCGAAGCATGCGTCTTGTTCAAGTGCTGTTTGGAGTTTGTATAATTGATTTCCTGGTGTTTGAATGGGCAAGAGGGCTGTGAGCAACCTTCACTTGTTCCTAACGTGCCTTTGTATTTTGAATTTCCTGAGGATTTTGGTTTTAAATTGCTTGTAATATGTTAGCTGCTGATACACAGCTTCAAAACCACCCTCATACTGAGATGCAGTGACGTTTTGCACACAGGTCATTAATATACTGTCTTCCTTATTATCTCTGTTGAAGAGGGCTTTTGCTAATGTTGACTACAATCTCCTTCTGCACCAGGCAATTTGTATTTAAGATTGCTGGCACAGATTTGTTCCCTTTATAATTGTACGATTTCCAGAATTATTAGATCCTGATAAAAAGCATCCTATTCTCAGGACAGAATTTGAGCATCTGTTTTCATAGGGATGGACATAAACACATGCTTAAACGTTCTCCTGAACTGATGATTTGCTCTCTTGGGTCGTCATCTTCTGTTATTAAACCTGAGCATTTCTGAGGCACGAACCCCCTGGGGATTAATGTGGTTTTTCATTGCATATTCCCACTGGTCAGGATTACTTATGCTCTGTGTCAGAAGCACAGTATGTTCATGGATAATAGAAAGTTTAGCTTTAAATGTTTATGCCTTTTGGTCGGACCCAGCAGAATATTTGGTCTATTTTATAATGACCTTCTTGATGTGGAAAGCTGGACTGTCAGCTGATTTTCCATTGCTATGTGCTGCTCTGTAGTGTTAAAGCACCATTCCATGGCTGTATAGGAAATGCTGTATAATAAGAACCAGAGATGATTAATTGCTTGATTGGCTGAACTGAGGAAGAAATCTCCCCAATACTTATATTCCCCATATTTCATAAATCACCTGCACACGATTAATAGTTATCTTAACAGACTTTCAGTTCTACCTTTAAAAATCACCATTGCTTTTGGAAGTAAGCACTGTATTGAGGCGGAAATACTTATAACAATATGGTCCCTGGTCAATGCTTTTTAGTGTAATGATGTATCAGTGAATATACCAGGGGGCTAAGAACAAGGGAGGAAGGGTAGCCTGCTGGGTCTACTCCTTTGCTCTATAGCAAGTGAAGAAATCCCCTGAGGATACAGATCACATTTTTGGGTGAGCTGCTTTTTACAGATCCATGAACAATTTTTCACGGATCAGAATTTACTAACCGTGTCTTCTGCCTGCAATGGCTGCCCACAGCTTTCGTTTCCTGCTTCCTAACCCTGAACAACACGCAGTACAGAAGAATATTTTGTATATGGATGTATCTTCTAGCTACACCGCCCCTTTACAAGCTACTACGAGGGCAAAAGAAAATTAGAAAAAGCAAAAGTTTGTCGTGCTAACATACAGCATCACCTCTCCCTTTTTAGACCCTCACTATATTCCGGCACCAGTGTTAATACCAGCTTCCCTTATAATGTGGGCTGCATTTGTACAGAAATGAAGCTGTTAACCCAGATTGTTTTGTACTTAGCAAACATTTAAATAATCTGATGGGCAGTCTATTTGCACAAGAGAAGAGCAGAGGAAAACCAGAATATTGTAATAAAATTCACGTTATCAGATTAGGAAAGAGTCACGTGAGCTTTCATCTAGCCTTTAGGACAGCCGTAAAATGTGTGTGCCTTCTGCTGGACTGCCGGCCAGCTCTAGGCACCAAGCTTATATCTGCTTAAAGTTTCAGCTCAGGGTTGCCAATTAATAGCTAATGGTACGAACAGATCCTTGTATTTCATAGACAATTGCAGCCAGAAATTCTGTGAAAATAACTTGATATGTATGAAATGCATCATATTTTAATGCCCAGTATCTGCTGATGTTCAAGTTAACTTTACACACTGGTATTAAAATGAGAGCATTTGCTAACATGCAAACTTTGAGCTGGCCAAAGTATAAATACCCAGACCTAAAAACACCCATTGTGGTTCACTTTCCACCACTTATTCATTCTGGATAGCCAAACGGTCACAAAATTTAGAAGGCTGTGTGCTCATCCCTTTCTCTCTCCCATAGCTCCCAGATTACTTCTATATTTCCATCTAACTACACATGAAATCATCCCACCATTTTAATTTTCTCTCTCCATGGTTTCGAGACCTTGTATGCAGTCACTTGGCACTTAACCTTCCCATTATCATTTTCTTTCTCTCTCTCACGCTCTACCAGTACAACTACGCATAATTCAACTTCTTTCATCATTTTCATATTAGTCATTCTGGCCTGATCCAGGCTGTACCAACCTTAGGAAAATTTGCATCAGTGTAACTATGCTGATGTAGCTATCACACTGGTGCAAAACCCCAGAGTAGCCAGACTGCCCCAGAGCAAAGCAGGGTTCACGGTGGTGCAATTTAATCCAAGAACATAATTAATTTTCTTAATAGCCTCTCATTAGTCTTCCCTGCCTTTCGGTCTCCTCCTTACAAACACCAGTGTAGTTAACCTGGTAGTAGGAAGCATGGGAGCACTAGGGAGACAAAGGAGTGGAATTTCGAAGGGCAGCTTTTGACAATAAGTGATCGCGTCGATGTCAATAGGAGCCTTACGGTGGCCTTCAGTAAAAGCAGGATCTGACATGGGCTCAGTGCTTTTAAAATCCAGCCCTGCTGTTGTGTTTAACATAAAGTCTCCTGGCTTATTATAGGTTGAGTTAGACAAAAGGGTGGCAAAAATGTGGCTGGCTTCAGGCACTGTGTTCACACTAGCACTCTCGCCATTGCTTGCAGCATAAGTGGGAACAATGATACAAAATGATTTTGTGGACCAGATCATCTAGGACTGCAGCTTGTTTTCCTGGCAGCTCCCAATACTGCTACTTTACAGAGCCTCCAGGTCCCCCTGTGCTATGAAAAATTAACATGCTATCTTGTCAAGATCTGTACATTCAATCTACCAATCTAGTTACCCCGGTTGGCCAACATGAAACTTGGATTTGATGAAAAATGCACGGTCTGTTCTTCATACATGTGGAAGTAAATGTTCTTCCAGATAGAAAAGACTATGATTTAGCTAAGAGACGTTTTAAAGTAATTGCAAAACTAAATTATCATTGCAAAAAAAATGGGGATTTGCCACTGAGTGGGGGTGTCTACAGAGATACTTTCTGCGCAGCAGACTAATTTGCTGCACAGTAAACTATCACCTTCTACACATGCTGCAATTAGGTTGCAGCAGAAAAATGTCCTGCATTGCCAGATAAGCCCATCAGATACACGTGGTATCCAGCAGCGCAGTAAATTACTGCCCTTAAACGCATGTGTAGACAATGGCACTAGGATTAGTTTACTCTGGCTCAAATTCAGTCACATTAGTTGCATGTGTTAAATGTACCTGCTGAGTACATCTAGAGCCCTGTGTTTATTGTGGGTAACTTAGCACTTCTACAGCACTTTACATTCACCTGTCTTAGAGTTGTACAAAAACAAGTGAACGTGTATCATCCTTATCCACCACTTTGTGGAAGAGGAAGCTGATACTTAGAGAGAAAGAGGCCCAAACTTTCCAAAGAAGCATCATGTTTGAAAGGCCAGGTTGAAACTGGAGGCAATAGATTAATCTCCCTCTGAAGCATCAAAGAATAGTCGCTGTCAATGACAGGAGCCTGGACTAGACAGATCACTAGCCTGGTGCTACATTTCCATATTGACAGTGAGCTACACTGAAGAGAAGAAACAACTCAGACTTGGGAATGGGGGTGGGTGGAAGGGGTATTATTCTTCTGCATATGGAGGGGAGACAGTGACAGATAAGGGGCTGTTGGTCAGGGGCATGTGTAATTCAAGGTTGTTGGAGAGAAAATTTGTGGTCGTATTCACGAGGAAGGTTCTGGCAGCTCTGAGCGTATTTGTCATTGGAGGCTAGTGCAACCTTTGAACCTGAAAGAGGAGGCTTTGTGAAAGGTGTATAGGAGCAGTCAAAATTCAGATCCCTTCTAGACCTGGTATGTTCTGTGTATGCTGCATCCTGTAGGCTCCGTTGTGCAGGCTGCATGATACGGCGGGTATAACTTGAGAGGTATTGGGTTAATGGGGGGTTTTGCTCAATGCACAGATGACACTGGGGACAGTGTTTTCAAAAAGTTTGGTCTCATTAAACTTGAGAGTTTCTTAACTGATCTACTTAAGTACTGTGACACTCATCAACTTCCAGCTCGCACCCAAGTAGTGCTCATAAATCAAAGCTGCTATTTTTTTTCCTGTTGTTACATGTTTACTTTTATCCTTAGCATGCATTAATTAGAAAGCACTAGAGCAAAAGCTGTCCTGCTCAGATAATTTCTGAGATGTGTCCAAAGTGACACTTGAATGACAAGCAGAAATGAACAAATCATGAAGCTAGGAGGAATGCTGGGGCGGTCGATTAAGTTATTTTTATTATTAAACGTGTTTATTGCAGTAGTGTCCAGAAGCCCCAGGTGGCAGGAGGTGCTGGATGAAAACATGGCATCCAGCCTCAATGACATTACAGTCTGCAAATGGATCATCCTCAACAAATATACTTTGATACAGCGCATACGAACAGCAAAGTTAAATTGCATGCTAAAATACTAGCTCTTTGTGTTTGGGTTTCCACATGGTGAGGGAGCACTGTGATTAGTAGGCCCTTTTTAATCGCCTTTACATGGGATAGAGTCAAATTTTTGTTCTCACTGTGGGACTCTTTTGTCTATTAAAGAGAGTCAACAAAAGACGAGCAGGATTGTTTTTTAAATGTTTTATGGGGTGGGCATTCCCCCACTAAAATAGAGGTGATTTTAAGTGTGGGAAGCTTCAAATGACTTTATAAGAGAAGTTTTCATCAAAATTTCAACAACTTCTGTAACCAGTTGGGCATGAACGGCAGGAATATTCTTTCCATTGGCAATCTACATGCAAGACTGATGTGAAGGTTTCCATGCTAAAAACCACAGGGCAAAGGGCTGTAGTGTCACCTGAGTTCATAAGCCTAAAATAGCGAGACATGCTGACTAGGATGGGAGAACTGTAAGGAGATAACTCAGTTAGTTATGATTTAAACACAGGAGGTAGCAATCTTCTCCCCCTGACAGTACAGAATCAACACTAGCGATGTGTTTTTGGCCACCTGAAGAGCCCGTATTTGAATGATTTGCTGTAAAACCGTGACCTGTTGGTCACCTGTATCCATTAGGAGATCTCATGAGACCCTGTGCAAGAAGAAGGAAGCTAAGGCACACAAAGTGAACACATTCTGCCAACTTAAAATTCACCCTGTAGTTTTAATGAGAGAACTTCCTTTTTACTTCCCCTCTTCTAAAAAGTGTGTTTCACGTCGTGTAGGCGGTGCCTCCCATTGCAGAGCTGGTTGCGCTTCAGTCCTGGATGATTCTTACTAATAGGAATTTATCAAAATATTGGACTGGAACGAACCTCGAGACATCTTCTACAGCCAACCCCCTGGACTAAGGTAGGATCAAGTAAAGATCTGTCAGGGCTGACCTAGGGAGGTTCTTTAAAACTTCCAAGAGAGGAGGCTGTATAACATCCTTATGACAGTCAGTATCTGGCCACCCTAAAAGAACATTTTTGCTAACAGCCAACCTCAGTCCTTGCTGCAAATGAAGCTCCTCTGCTTTCACCAGCGAATGTGGAAAAGGATCGAGCACCATTTTCATAACAACTTTTACATTCTGGAAGACTTAGGGCCTTCCTATATGTTAATTATAGGGGCTCCTGGAGCTTTTAACCCCTGGATTGTCCACACATTAACACTTGAGGCTAGTTTTAAGCACTCTTTAGGTGGCTTAAAGTTATGCCACTCCAAGGCAAGATTATCTCTGATCCGTGTTACACTAGTGCAGCCACTCGAGGCTACACCTTAGTATAAATGCCCCTCTTTGCCCCGGATTGGACTCATCCTTGCCCTACCCAGCACCTATATCCCTGCTCACCATGTCCCTTGCTTACCACCCCCCCGCCCTTTACTTGTGTCTGTCTGTCCCAAGGAAGCAGGCAGGTAACCTTACTGCCCAACCCTAACCACTGGTGATGTGCTCTGGGCCCTGCTCAGGCCAGAGATGGGGGGGTGGGCAGGTGGGTTAACCCTTACCTGCCTGCTCCTCTGTGACAGGCAGCACCTGCAGCCACAAGTAGGTGTGCAGGGGTTGGGAGGCCTGGGGAAGGGGGGGAAATCCCAGGATGGGGGTTTAGAGGGGAGGGGAGGGGAGGGGGGTTTACCTTTCATTCCTCCAGGCTCCAGCTGGCCTGAAGTGTGACTGCTCCAAACTCGAGCTAACACTAACACCGATCAATATTTACGTGGCTCACTGCGACATGTAACAAGGCCCTTGGGGCTGTTCTTTCAAATGCCCAAGGGAGTTGAGTCTGTGGCATCCCTAAGTAGGCCAGGTCAGTATTTTGCCCCCCTAAAAGAACGGTTTTGCCAAGAGCCACCCCGAGTCCTTGTTGGAAATTAAGCTGATCCCCCCGCCTGCTTTGCTTTCGCTAGCGAACGTGGAGAACGGCCAAGCACCATTTTCACCCTAACAGCTTCTGCTACTTTTTGAACAGCTTTTCACCATAACAGCGATTACGTTCTGGCAGGCTTTTAGCCTCTCCTTGCTCTCGCGGCGGGTACTTATTCCACCTGGCCTAAGAGCCGCGTTACTCGTTACACTACAAGCCCCCCGGAGGCTGACGGGTGTCCGTGCTAGCTCAAGCCTGGCGCAACCTCGTGCTCGGGCCGGCAGAGGCCTGGAAGGTAAGGATCCGTCCCGTCCTGCGCATCCCCCGGTTGCCCCCGCCACCTGAGGCTCCCCTCATCGCCCGTCGGGTTTGCCTTCGCTCACTTGTGTGCCTGCTGTGCCCGTGCGAAGGGAGCAGGCAGGGAAGGGTTCACCTGCCTGCCCACTGCCGCTGGGCACGGTGGCAGCCCTGGGCAGGCCCGGCTCCCCGCGGGGGAGAGCAGGGGCAGCCCCATGGGCGCGGCGGGGGGCCGGGCAGAGCAGCGGATCCAACAGCCTCCTGCCTCACACGCCCTTAAAACCCGGTTCAGGAGTTGACGTGCGCACGGGGCGGGGGTTACGCGACAACCCAGCTCCAAAACTACCGCGGCCGCGGCCCTTGTGCTCCACCTGCCGCCTCCGCTGCCCCCGGGCTCTGGCAGGGCAGGAACG
>NW_017728917.1:7066960-7073770 GCF_001723895.1 Crocodylus porosus
AGGACGGAAGCGCGGAGCCGCCGCCCCCCCCTTCTCTCTCCGTCGCCCTCAGGGGCGCCCCTCCGCTGCGGGCACAGCCGCCGCCTCGGGCCGCAGGTAAGGCGCCGCGCGGGGGAAGGGCTGCGAGTTGGGGGAGCAAAGTTGGGCTGGGCGCGGGGAGCTCAGTGCCGGCGGGTCCCCTCAGGAAGGGGGCTCTGCCCGGCTCGGAGGTGGGCGCTGCTCCCCGTCTTGTGGCTCCGCACCTAATGGCCTCTTTGGCTGTGCTTAATTACCCAGAGATTGAAAACGAGAAACAGGCTTCCCCGGACGAGGGCATGGCGCTTGTGGGACAGTCGCCTTCCGCCCTTGGGGTGGGTGGCAGCTGTGGCTGCTCTTGCCCCGAAATGTGTCCCTTCTGCAGGCACCGGGTGAGCTCTGGGCGAACTTGTCCCTGCTCCGCAGCTCGTCCCATCCGCGCCAGCTCCTCCTCTTAGGACCCACCGAAGGACACAAATCTGCGCGTTGCCCCGGTGAGTTAGGAGCTGGATCCTGTTGGCACTGGGCTTTCGGCTCCCAAGTGTCTAAATGCAGCCTGTCACTCTCCAAAGAGGGACTTCGGGACCTAAGTTGCTTAAATACTTTCGAGAGTTTCCCCTCCCCAGCCCGCCAAGCTTTCTAAAGCCCCGGTCGTGCAACAGCTGGAGCACGCTTGGCACTGTGCACAGAAGGAAACACCGTAGAAAACTCAAACTTGTTTCGCCCTTTGTTGGGTTGGTTTTTTTTTTTTCCTAAAGCTTTGGTTTGTGGCTCATCCATCACTTGAAATCTGCCTAGGTACCAAGTGCTGAATTTGGCTTCGTTCCCATCTGTATCCTGAGGGCTTAGTGTCAGCTAACAGTTCAAGGGACCCTGCATGTGGCTTTTGATGCTAATGAGAGACGAGAGTGACGAGCCGTAGGAGTGGGAAAAGACCTCCAAAATTCTTGTGAACGCTTATTTTCCAGTCTCCGTTAATTGTACGCGTCTGTCTAACTAGCAGAATGACGTTCTCTGGTTTTGAAACGTTTTAGACGGTAAACAAAATCCTGGATGTTCTGCTCAGTGCCTTGCAAGAAATATTTGGCTCTTCTTAGACAGACTGTAAAAGCCAGTTTGTACTCAAATTTCTCATTCGCCCTTTACTAGATGAAATGGGAGCGGATAAGAGTTCTCACTGGAAGTAAGCTGGAAATCACAATTTCACGTCCTCGCCACTTTTTTTTTTTGCACAACCTACGCTTTCATCGTGGATGTTCTTACCGGTGCCCAGTACTGCCTAAACCTTTCGTAAGATATTACTGTAATTTTACCCAGCATCATAGCAGTTAGAGACAGGCTGATTTGATTATATAGTCTGTCTCCCTTCCTATACAGAGTTGTTTTCTATATTATTCTTGCTACATTTAATGCCGTTTACTCCAGTTGGGGTCGTCTTCTATGTAATTACGACCTAGCGAGGTTGCTATGGCATTGCTACAGTGGTGCTTGTAGGTGCTGCTAAGATTGCTGCACCTGAAATTCAGATCGTGTTTCTGATTCCCTCATCAATGGTTTTAAATTCTGGGGGAAACTTCTGTTGACTCCTTGCTTCCACTTTTTGCATTCCTAGCATCTGGCTGTTAACCTCGTCCTAATTTTTCAGCTTTTCTGCAATGGCAGCAAGATCTGGGTATGCAGCTTTCCCAGTACTGCCCTCTTGCTAGCCACATCCAGCATACCAAAAAGCAGTATGTTATCGAATGCATTGTACTCAACGTGGGCTGTCTCGCTCAATTTGAAATGCACTGCTTCTAGCTTTCCAGATGCTGTAAATTATATAGGAGTTGGAAAAGTATTAGAAGCTGGTAAAGAACAAGCCATCAATGGTTTGGAAACTTGTTACTGAGAGACTTGATCTGTTTCGAACTGTATGAGCCAAGTCTCAGTCTAAAGTGATTTTTTTGTCTCTTTTTTTTTTTTAAATGGATAAGTTAGAAACAAGATACAAGTGTTTTATAATGGAAGTGCAGAAGGAACTTTATAGCACTGCAAATAGCATGAGTGCAATGCATGCAAACATTCCTAGAAAGCTTGCTCATTATTCAAGGAGTCTTGTTGCAGGGGAGTTTGAAAAAGATACTGGAAATATATAATTCTTCATACAGAAGAAATTAGTGTTGGATTGAGACAGCACTAAATAACCTAACTTTGCTTTCAGACAATTAGGTTGGCATAAGAAAGATTTGCACATATGCATTTGAGGGCACAATCGGGCGGCGTGAAGTATATGAATATATGACACTGTAAACCGTTCTGTTCCGAGTTACTAGAGCTCAGGAAGCTCTAAAGGCGATAAATATTATAATTCACTTGGGGCATTCACTTTAAGCTAAAACCAGATATACAAGTTCATAACTTAGAATCAATTTTATTTTTATTACTTAGATGAGGATTTGGCTTTCTGATCAAACATGAAAAGAAGAAAAGTACTATTTTTCTTTTTTGTCTTCTAAAGATGTGTTTGTTCCTACAGCTGAAAAATGCTTTGATGTAAAGAATGAAATCTGGCACCTGATTAGTACAACTAAGAGGTCTATTTTTCTCTCTCTCTCTCTTTTTATTTTAATGTCATACATGCAAAATTAACTCCTGGATCCAAACCCATGGGCATTTGGTCAGACAAAAAAATCTCCTTACCGTTGATGTGAACTGTAAATTGCAGCATTTGGCTAGTAAGTTTTTAGGATGTTGGGCATAAATGCGCAATGGTCAATGCCTGCCCTGCTACTGGCTTGGGGCGACTTTGTCTGTCAAGCTCCCTTACTTCCTGTGGTTTGTGTACCTCATTGCAGCTACTAAATTTACAATCAAAGCTCTTTTTTTAAACGTCCATTCTGCATTTAAGCCACAGGAGTGTTGCCCCGTTGCTGTGTTAAGTCCAAAAGAAAGAATATTAAGTCTTGCATGTAAAGCCATTTGTGAACTTCTTAAAAAAAAAGAAAAAGGCTCGTCTGAGCCCCCTGGCATGCATGAACCCAAGACAAACTTCCCAGTTGCTCCCCGCGCCTCGGCTTTGGTGGTGCTGGTGGCGATGACTCTGTCAAATCCCAAGCTAGCTGCTCCCGTGACCTTATTGGTCTTGCTCTTTGTTTAGGGCCTCAAGCCATCAGCTTCTCCTATGGTGGAATCGCATGATTCTCTGACTTTCTTACCGAGGGCTTTGTTTCATTCCCCAGTGATCAGCCACAATTATCACGGTAGACCTGGATTGTCTTCAGTGTCCACCGTTCTGTCCCCTTGATGGTCTGAATACACGGTGTCTGCTCTGTAAACCCACTCCCTGGATCCAGGAAGGGCCAACTTCTCATGGTTCTTGGAGTGGCCTCTCTTTGCTTTGTCCTGACCTATTGATACCTCCCCTTCTCTTCCAAGAGGGATTTTTAGCTTTCATTTTTAAAGATGTGAGGCTCCCTGTTTAACCGAAGAGCTGTTTCATTTGGGTCGGAGGTGTATCCTTGTCCTGTAACTGGCCCTATTCAGTTGTCGGTTTTGCTTCTCTAACAGTTCCTGTGTTGCTTTCCCAAGTGCCCCCTATTAATATAGATGAGTGTAGTCTACAAGATAGTCATGTAACCCAATATACAGTGACTTCATCTCTGATCAGTGCCCATACAGAGTTCACAAAATCATTGCATCTTTGTGTTCTTAAATTATTACATAAAGCTCCACATCCTGGTTAATTCACACTTTGGGTTTTGGGAGTCCCTGTGTCTCTTAAGCTAAAGAAACCGTCTCTGTAGCTGAGAGTTCACAGAGATTTGCATCCTCTGTGGATCAGGGACAAGAACAATGTGTAACATGTACTAGCTGGTGGGTACACACGGTTGTTATGGATTTGGAATACGCATCTGCCAAAATACCTTGCCCTTTCAATTCCTGAGGAATAAGCCAGTATAGGTATCCCAGGCCATAGTATCTTGATGTTGCTCATCTGACGTACTTGGAATACATCTTGTTTCTACACAGACACGTTTGCAGCCATTAACTATAGCGGAAATTACACTGGCCTGAAGCAAGTCTCACTAGTTTTGCACAGTGAGCCAGGTTACTTTGTGCAGCTGCAACGCTAATATGGACTGAAAACCTTAGTGTTGTTGCACTGAATACATTCATTTGAGTGCAGTTCCTTGAGGACGGTTGTTGAAATTCTGCTTCCTCTGCTTTTTCCCCTGCCCTTCCCTCCAAGGAATCTCACAAGCTAACGAATTTTTTTGGCCATTTAGTTGAATATCATTTTTGATGCTACACATATCAAACTCTAACTACAGTCTGCAAACGAGATCTTTTAGTATTCTACAAAGTTAAATGGGGAGGCAATGAGGACTGCTAAACTCACTGTATGTGAGGAATTAGGTAGGCCTAGAGTGGGAGGGTATGGGGATATGTAGCCATTAGTGATTGGGAATAGATGAGGCTAGTTAGTGTGGATACTCTCATTGGACATGAAAAAGAAGAGAGTGAGTAGGACTGAAAACCTGCTAGGGGACTGGTTGACTTTCTAGAATATTTTTGGAAATTAAACAGGCTATCTAGTTCTCTGTGAAGCCAATTTTATCTTTGTTTTCTCATCCTTCTTTAGTACTAAATTTAGTAAGTGGAGTTCTCTTAATTTGTAGAATCTGCTACCTTATATAGTGGATAAGTGACTAAAATTGAGCAGTTTGCAAATATTAGTGCATGAGTGTAACTGGTTCCACATTCCTAAAATGAAAGGAAGAAATGTTCAAATAGAAAGTTGCAATAGAAATGGATAACTCATCTAAGGTAATTTGTGTAAACATCGTTAAAGAACAAGATGAAAAGGATGCACTTTCACGTCAAGAAGGATAAGAACTCATTTCTTTAGGTTCATCAATATTAAATATTACACTGAAATGATCTGAAATGGCTAATTAAAAAGGAGCTTTTGATGATCTACCATATGACAACATCTGGAAGTATGGTTGATGACTTTGTCTCAGGTCTTCGGTATTATTTTTGCCTAGGAGTAGTCTCCTTCAAACAAACAAACGGAAAAAGGTAAGAACCAATGACAGTCATTTAAAAAGTATTATTGAAAAAAAATCTTTTTGAACTTGATCAAGTAGAAGTCTATTACATTAGAAATATCGCCTTTTTAACGGACAACAAAATGAGTATTAAAGAAATTAGTCGATCATGCCAGCCTGGATAGTGTCTTCCAGTGAGAATTGCAGCCCCTTTACTGCATACTGGCAGTTAACAGATAAGAACACGATATGCCGATCAGAAGAAAGGGACAGATAAAAGCTGAAGACATGTATGCAGGGGAAAAATTTGTTATATTTGAAACACTGATTTGTGTGTCCAACAAGAGGAATTGCAATAATACGTTGTGTCCAATGCAGACAAAAATGTGAAAAGGAAGTCATTGGATGACAAAACCGAGGCAAATTTCCTAACTGCAGTCAACCTTGATTTATGGTACGTGACCATTCAGTGCATTATATAATCTGGAGAAAGGAGTGCTTACCACTGTTCTGAAGCTAATGGCAGCAGCTCACAAAGTCTTTTGCACGCACCATCAGCCTCCTGGTTCGACTCGCTGGAAGAAGAGGTATGGATAGCCCAGCTTCTCAATGACAGACGCTTGGTGGCATGCCCAGGAAGATTGCATTGGTTTGCATCCAGCTATCAGAAGTGTGTCGAAATTCGTACTGGGAGGGAGGAGAACGTTTGAATACGTAACACCTAATTTATACAACAACAGTTTCCTGAGAGAGTTTGCTACATTTTACAAACATTTTTGGAAGGACTTGTCAATGTAACCAGCTGACATTTGCTTTCATGAGCTCTGTGGAAATGTAGGTTGATCAAATTTAATAACAAAGAACTGGAATCACGTAGCAATTCAGAAGACTTGTGAAACCTGTCCCTTTTTTTGACCAAATATGACTAATATCAGATAAAATGCACTTAGGCTGAAGAAGAATGCAGTTCATGGGTATGACATTTTTTGACATCATTGAATGTTAAAAAAATATTAAGAAGGAATTTAATTTAAAAAGTTGTAGTGCCATTTACATGGACGTGTGTTCTTGCTTAAATCATTCATTAATTTGAAGAAACACAGGTTACATTAAAATAGACAGACAAACCTTTCTTTCTAGGGATAGTGCATGAGGGTGGCTGATCTTTTGAAAGATATATGTTAAAAAATAAATCTACCGATCAATGGCATGAATAATTTCACTCAACATAGAAGGTGGATTCTGAGTTGTCTCTGTTACTAATTTTGATTCTTACTTCTGTGCAGTTCCATTTTTTTGCAATGAGCCAAAAGTTCATTCTTGGCTCACCAAAGGAGTTCCCCTTGTGAGAGACTGCACAACTGGACAATGCTGGAAGCCCATATCCACACCTAATAGTGAGATTCCAGAATATGAATATCAGGGACCTGCTTTCTGCCATAAGGTCTTGTGGTCCCAGTGCCTAATGTCTTCATGACTTCCTTGTTACATTTGTCCTAGTTACACACAACAATTTATCATGTTGTCTATGGAGCAAGAAATCTTTGAGTATTTAGATGAGAAGGAGGAAAAAGAAAGGCAGCTGAAGGGGAAGAGGGGAGGAAAGAGGTTTCTAGAGCTGATTGAAAAGTATTGGAGGGGGCCAGGTTCAAGCCTCACTAAAAACAGATCTATATAAAACCTGAACGCTTGCTTTTTTTAACCATCCATATTTATAATATGATATTATCCATAATATATATATATATATATATATATATGGCTA
>NW_017728917.1:7073870-7082810 GCF_001723895.1 Crocodylus porosus
TTGAAAAGTATTGGAGGGGGCCAGGTTCAAGCCTCACTAAAAACAGATCTATATAAAACCTGAACGCTTGCTTTTTTTAACCATCCATATTTATATAATGGCATTATATATTATGGATAATATATAATATACATTATATGCCATATAATCCATGTATATAATATGGATAATATCTATAAATATTATAAAATTAAAGTTAAAAAATCAAACTCTTTCAGTTTAGGAATGCTTCCATTGCACTTCATGGGAGTCAGCCTGGCCTATAGGGAAGAATGGCATATGAAATCTGCATCACCCCAGTGGCCCAGAAAGAGGGTGTTGTGGTTTTGCTGCTTCATGTCAGCTTCTGCTGCCCTCAGACAAGCCTTCTTTTTCTGTTCTGGCACTCCTCTGGCATTGATTCAAAATTGAAGAAAGATTTACAGGATTGAATAAACTTTCTGAGAAATGTCCATATCAGATATCAGCCATCTATAACGGGCTTCCATAACAGATTCCACAGAAGAAACGGTTGTAAGTTACCAAGTAAATTACTGACATCTTGAAAACCGGTATGCATTCCTTCATATGCATTTATTCAAAACTCCTCTGCAGCGGTGTGGTGGTAAGTTAATACATATTCCTAAATGTATTAAGTGATGTCAGATTCTCTAAAACAACTTTTAAAAACTTGGAATTTGATTAATTGCTTGTGTAGGAGATCATAAACACAACCTGGTAGCCATTCTGGTCTGTTGTTTTTGTCTTTTTTTTCTTAGAGGCTGGGATTTCCGTAAGTTGCACTGGAAGTGGCCTCCGTACTGGCTCTCTTTAATGTTTCTCATTTTGTTGTTTCCTTCTCCCCCCTCTCCCCGCCCCGATTGGTGGACGTGCCCTGCCAGCCAGGACTTTTGCCACTGATCACGGGGGAAGTAAAATCCATGGTATATTTAAAACCTCTGCCAATTGGGCAGGGGCAAGCAGTGAACTTAAAACACATTAAAGACGCTGCTGCGGTGGGATGACTTCCAATGCGATTTTAAAGAGTAGGTTATGATTTACACAGTCCTACTTGCAGGTGTCGGTTTGAGCATAATTTGCTTTCCATTGGTTCAGGTCAAAATCTGAACTTTCGTCTCTACTTTTTGGGGGGCTGTTGTGAAACTGGCCCAGATGTGCCAGCAAGAGGTGTGCTATTTGTACATAAAAGCTGTGAGTTTGCTGCACAATTTCCCAGCTGCATTAATGAAACAACACTGAGAACTATGGAGTCCATACGGTATAGGTTGCTGCAACCTGCATCAGTGAAATGGGTGTTGCTATTTCCCCATTATTCTGAATTTTACTTTTGAAGAGTATAAAACTTTAAAGGAAAACACTAACATTCTCAGAGCCACAGCAGTAACCCAAACTCTTAAAAAAGATGACACCAAGGCCAGGTACAGACATTACACTTTTTACCAGTACAACACTCTTAATTGGCTCCTGAAAAACCAAGCGTTAACTGAAACGAGCATTAAGTGAAACCGAATGTATTTGACAACCCAAGATGGTGACTGCAGTTGTTTTTAATGGCCCAAGATGGCAACTGCAAGCAATATAACAGAACTCACTGAGCGCTATGTGAAATCAGGGGTCAATTTGAAATGAGCATTATAGCAAAATAGTGCTAAGTGAAACAGTGTTAAGTGGGGGTTGCCTGTATAAGTGATCGGTAGGGATCTCCAGAAATTGTGCCAGAAGTGCCCCCTGCATCGACTCCTTTAAAGTTTTCATTTTCATGTTGCTCCCCCCACACCCTTGATTGGCAGAGGGGCCCTGCCAGCTGGGCCGTTTTCCACTGATTGCAGGGGAAGTCACAAGTGTGGCTTATTTAAAACAGTGGCAAATGGCTTGGCTGACAGGGCCCCTCTGCCAAGTCAAGGGTGGAGAGACAAGTGACAAGATGAAAGCATTAAAGGAGCCACTGTGGGGGCATTTCCAGTATGATTTATGGAGTTCCCTAACAATCGAAAACCAGTCTTTACCCATAACAGAACAAAAGTTTGGTACACACAGGGCACATCTACATGTGCTATTAATGTGATCTAAACTCTGGCGCAGTTTGCATGGGAGTTTATTGCTTCTGGGCACCATATTTGAAGGTGCACCAGGGACTGCAGCACGTTGAGCTGGGCTGGAGAAGCCCCGGCTCACAGGAGCCTGCTCTGACCCAGCTCAGTGTGCTGTAGAGGGGCTGGCAGAGGCACAAGTGTGCTCCAGTGCACACTGGCTGGCAGGCAGCCCCTACAATGAAGCGCTTTTGTGCCCAGCCAGCCCCGTTGGCTTCTACACGTGTACTGTGACGCAGTAAATCATGTCACCTCAGGATAGTACTTGTAAATACAAGTACTAATCTATGATGATGTTTATTAGTTCACTGCAGCCTAATGGGGGAACACATGTAGACGCAGAGATGTTACTAAAGAGCTGATTGGACAACTCCACAGTAAATGTTTTGTGTAGACACCCATAGACTGGTTTAAAAATGGCAGAGCCCGGTCTAAGTTTCCCACCCGTGCCCCCATCAAAGGGCGAATGTGTTTTCTGTTCGCTACTGATCTAAACTACGCCACTTACAAATAACTGTGCAACATAGATCTATTCCTCCTTGGGCTGTTTGAATGTCTGTACCTAGCCCGAGTGTAGCACAAGGTTCCTTAACTCACTGGACTCCTACCCCCCTGAAGTATTTCAAATACCCCAGTGTGTTTTTCTTTGTCCTTCGGTAACGAGCCTTTTACAGCTTTGCTTTTCCGGAAGCTTACCTTAACCTTAATCCTTTCCATGTGATTCAAGCATGTGCTCATGAGTATATGCCAGACTGCTCAGGGAAAACAAGAACAAGAAGAGAAAAGGTGGATCTGAATGTTAAAAATCAAAATCAAACTTATTTCATATCGTTTAACAAGGGATGCTTGAGATCCTTCCTAAGATTGCATTATAGATACTGTTGTACAGTAATTCAAGCTGCAAATAACATTAGTCATACCATATATACCATATTACAGAAAGTTATACCATTACTTTGCATTAAATTGCATTAAACTCACTAATATATTTCTCTTAGCTAGCTTGCTGTTAGGTTCTTTGAATGCACTGGGTTTTTGGTTGGGTTTTTTTGTTTGTTTGTTTTTTTTGGTCTCCCTCCCTTTAAAATGGAAATATGCAAATTTGACTGGAGAGTTAGCTACAAATATTCAAGTCGACATTTATTACTATGAAAAGTGTGCTTTAAATTTAACAATTGGTTAAATTGTCATTCTCTCCAGCTATTGTGTAATCTTATGGCAGTAGGTTTTGTTTTTCTTAATGGGGTCTCTTTCTTTCTTTCTTCTTTTTTTGTGACAAAATGTTGAAATGACTAATGTGGAGTTAGATAATTAGGAAAGTGAAGTAACAGCACAGGAATATATTGGCTGCTGTGGTTTTTTTTCCTCCTTGAAAAATTCTATCTTGTGAACTCTGGTGATATATAAATAGAGGATGGGGACTATGACATCCTTATCATACTTTGCGTATTCTTTGCTTTCTTCTCAAATAGCAATTGAGAAATGCATTTTGTGGTTATACATTTTGTATTTATACCTGCTTGTCACAGCTTCTAAAATCTATGCGCAAACGAAGTCTGAATGCCAAGACGGTGCCAGTAATTTTCCCGTTCTCCCAGTGGGCCAATGTGCTGCCTGATACATTGTAATTTTAACAAGGAAGCTACAGGTAGAGCACAATTTTTTTATATTGTATCTGCATAGCGAGGCAAAGCTGTAATAGAATGCCATTTCTGCTTATTCTACTGTAGCTCATTTTCAACATTGCCTTGGAAGAAAAAAACCCCAAATACTTAAATTGATTTGAATGGATTCTTTTCATCCATGTCTTCTGAATACTGCTGCAAATAAAGAACTGAATGAGGCTTTTTTAAAGTATAGTTGATGTTGCTCAGAAGGTGAGGTAATTTTTAAAATCAAAACCCTATTTTATGCAACTTGAGTAGAATATATTCCACTTTTTAGGCATTATACCTCACTGGAGTCCACTAAGATGTATGTGTGCTGCTCTTAGAATGCATATGCATCTTGCAAAAACCCTGCTTGAAATGCATACTTGAATTAGGATGGAGAGATCCTGGGGGCGTTTTGTATATGGGTGATTGGTGGGTTTTTCTCTCCTTCCCCTCCTACCCCCAGATAGTACTTAAAATATGTTAAGATAAGATAACTTGAGCTCCTGACCTAGATAAAAACCCAAATTACTTTTACTTCACTGAGACCTAGGGTGGTCAACTTGATTTAAGAACAGCTGTGCTTTTTCGGTGTACATACCCTAACTCATAAGGTCCTCCCAAAATTACACATCCACATTAGTAATTTTGGGAGGATGTTTCCGTTCAAAAGAGCTTGACCCTCCAAAGCAGTGCCATAGCTACACCTATTTAGCTTTTTTGTGGAATTAAAATATTATCATTCACGGCTGATTATAATAGTAGATCTCTTTCTCCTTGCTGATTTATTGCAATCAATCAGCTTTCTGCAGTCTCACAAAGCATGGCCATTATATTTCCTCTTTTTCTGGGTGTTGAAGAAGTCACTTGCAATGTATAGCACTCCTTGAATACTTAAGGAGCAATCTAATCCAGTGCAGGTCAGTACATGAGTTTATAGGGCTAATGAGTTCCACTTCATTTACAGAAGGAAAACTGTGTTGCTCAGAATGTAAAGGCTTCCATTGTTTCAACTCTAATTTTTCTAGAATTAGAAGTAAAATATATGAGATGGAAAAAATAATGGGTCAGTATCACATTATTTTGGAGCTTTTAATGAAGAAATTAGGGAATCGAATGCAACCATAATTCTCTTCTCTTGAATCTAGCAAAATGTAATAGTTTGTAGCGTACCTCAGTGTGCTAATCGTAGTGAGCCTAAGCCTACGAGTGCAAACATGACTGCGTGCAAGTGTTCAAAAGAAAGATGGGACTTCTCACATGAGCAAAATTACTTATAGGCCTAACTATTTTGTGAATTGTCTCTGAAGTTTCAGTGTATGGTTTGATGGTTACTATTCAACACTAGCTAGGTGCTTGCTCTTAACCACTGATATAACTTATTATTCTCCATTATATGCATAGTGTTGCTCAGTGTAGGTGGGCAGTTGGATTTATGGTTCAAATAAAAACAGCTTTGCAGCAGCTGACTTCTAAATCTGTAGCATCCCAACCATATGTGTAAAGCTGCATTAATGCAAGTGCCTATCCTTGGGTTTGATTCAGTACACAACAAAGTCTATGTTTGTTGGCATGGCGAAAACTATAATTGTTTGGAAAACACAGGAAATCTGGCTCTTCTGGTGGGTCCCTGCCTGACCGCTGTACTGTCAATGCCTGTCTCCTGTTTTAAGCACTTTGTAGGGAGTAATGTGCTCTTCTGCACACACTTCTGGAATATGAAGAACTTGACTGTGCAGCTTTTTGCACATTAAGTTTTGAGGACATATGAAGAAAAGGAATGATCAAGAAGAAGCCATAGGCAGACTGTCAGTGGCCACTGATGCACACTGTATCTGTGTGAGCATACTAGTGGAAGATACTGCACATGATGTATTTGTCAAGTTTGTGTTAAATAGAAACTTTTAAAGATTTTTTCTTGGCAATCGGATAAACAAAAATGTGTTCCTTGTTAGTGGTGGGGTCCTTTTCCCCTCTCCACCCCCACCCCTAACTTCCATACAGAACACTTTCTCAGCATTTTCAAACAATAGGGATAAGCATAAAGAATTTCATGCTAAAAGAGATTTCCTTGACAAGTTCTGAAATCTGAGTATTGCAGTGAATAATAACAGCTTTTGAAGTATAAAGTAGAGGGTAGTGTACTGAGTTAAGTAACTTGTAAAAATAAATTCATTTTTACTCAGTGAGAAATCGTGGATTTTGCAGACTCAGGGAAGAAGAAATGGTCGTGTAGACAAGTGAGTACATGTTATGACAATAATACAGGAGACGGGGTAGAATTATTGTGCATCTCTATTGCGTGGTGGCTGCTACTATTAGCTTAATTGACATGTGACTTGTGTCTTAGGGAACAGAGGCTCTTCCTTTTTAAATCTAGAGATGTTGGGCTCTATCCTTCCTGCGGACAACCCAACCAGGTATTATTCTGCACAGGCAGAAAAAAATAATGTATTATACTCCCCAATCCTGATCCTGTAGCTGTTACTCTCACTGACTGTGTTCAAGAAAGGGTTCATCAGTGTCAGGAAAAGAAATCTCACTTACTACAGATAGCTTTGTATAGTGAGGTCTTCTGTGCTGCTGTCCTAATACAGCTTCATTGCATTGTGCAATCTCCTATTCCTATTTAAAAAAAAAAAAAAAAAAAAAAACCCAACAAAACCCTCTGAAACCATCCAAAGTGTGCCTACTTATTTTAAAACATCGCTGTTTTCACAAGACTTGTCACTGGCTGTAAGGATATTGTCTTAGTTACTATTATGTACTTTGGATGTTAAGGCCACAGGCATCTACTGCTTCTGGTCCTACCTGTTGTAAAATTTGAAGGTACTACTTTGAATAATGAAGGAAACTACAGCTTTATAGAAACTAAAATATATTCAAGAGAACAGCTGGTATTCTTTGTTTTCTCTGATGCTGCTGTGACGGGCTAGCTGGCAGTGACCTAGCCCAGGGGTTTTGAAAGGGCAAAAGATGATTGGAGGACTTGGGATTCCCTTTCCACACCAATCAGGCCCCAGAGACACCCCTCTCCCCGCCCCCTCCGTCCCCTGATTGGCTCCTTGGGTCACCTGGAGGGGGATAAAAGGGGCAGCATGGGCTGACTCAGGAGAGACCAGGGAGGGACAACAAGGAAGGAGCTTCACAGAGCTGGCAAGAGCTGAGCCAGTGGGGCAGGTGCAGTGCCCCAGAAAATCCTGAAAGAGCAGGACCTGCAGGCAGCAATGGGACCCTCAACAGTGCGGTGTGCGGCCGGCAGGAGAGGCTCCCCGCTGGGCTCCAGGATCCCTTATGAGAGGCTCCCGCTCCAGCAAGGGTGTGAGCAATGACCTGAGACGTTCCCAGCTCTGCTTCCAGCTCTTCCAATCAGAGGCCAGGCAGCTTGATGCGAGACCAGGGATCTGGGAAGGTCAAGACCCCTAGCAGGCTGGAGCAGTGACACCAGTGGTGGCTGTGTGGCAGCCTGCCTGCCTACCACATGGGAGGTTTGGGTTCAAGTCCCAGCTGAGGTGACTTGGGGTGAGTGAGTTAACAAGAAGCCAATCTTCTTGCAGTGGAAAGGGACCATTGTGTTCCCCCCCACTTTCTCCTCCTCCAGGTACCAAGGTCCTATATTTCCTTGTCATTTGACATTTTGCATTTTGTGCCTCTTTATATTTCACCAACCCATATGGTTTGTTCTGCTGTTGTGTCTTATATTTTGTCAACCCTGTTTTTTTCAGTGATTGTAAGTGTCTAACCTTTGGTGAATCCTGCCCCCTTGGGGCATTGTAGTGTTCACTATACCCTCTGATTTATACCTGTTATGTTCCCAGTATTAAAAGGTACATGGTTAAGTCCGCATTGGTGGTCTGGGTCTCGTCTAGGGGGAGGAGAGTCCCTACACCTCCCACAGCGCTTGTGCACCTGCTTTGATCCCTTCAGTTGGAGAGGCAGTACCTCTTGAAGTACCGCCTGGGTTACACTGCCAACTACAGCTTGGTAAAAGGAGAAAGGGAGGGCAGACAAGTGTAGGGAAGTCATTGCAGCCAAACTTAATTGTGGTCTCTTAACTTCACTTCCTTTCTCTGAATGTTCAGGGAGCCAGCGTGTACTACTTCAGCTTGCTGAATGCCCTTGCTGGGCCACTTGCGTGAATTTTGAGGAAGAGGGAAAAGGGGACTTACTGTTTAGGTGGCACGGACCACCCTTTTCAAAATCCTAGTTTGCATGAGCGAATGACCTCCAAGCCATTTCACATCTTGCTAGAATATCTCTTGCCACAAATTGTTGCATTAGTGTACTTGTATGAAGTCACTGAAGATGCAGAGAGATTTTCTTTAGGTTTGACATTAAGAACACATTAATATAATTTAATATACAAACATTAAATCCTTAAGAGGTGTTCCTTCTATGTGTGAACGAATACAAAGGCAAATGTAAGGCCAGTGAACACTTTTTTGAATGAATAAAATACTGATCTTGCCTGTTTGGAAAAGTATTGGCCTGGGTTACCTCTGACACGAATGCAAGCTTGATGCATTGGTCTTTGTCTTTGGATAGCCTATGCTTTTGGCTTTTTAGGAAATGTTCTAATGTTCCTGTGTATGAATTGGCAGTCATTTTCTATTAGTGCTGGCTCCAACTTCCTTCCTTCCCATCTGTCCTAATTCTGCTTGTGTTGACTAAATACTCAACTGAATGAATGAAAATGAGTACCTTCTTGGGGAAAGTTCCATGAAAGACGATATTTTTAACTGTGCTCTCCCTTAATTGTATTATTGCATTTTAAATATATAACACACAGTCTTAGAGTAATGACTCTCTTAAAATTACTAAGGCTTGTGGGTTTTTAGATTATTATTCAGAGTCTGAAAGTGCCTTAGTATTTCCTCTTCTATCTTTTAAAAGGAAGTCATGCCATACGGAAGTATAAGTGGCTCCCCTAAAGAAACCACTTATACTTGTGTGCGGTCTAACTTCTTTTTAAAAAACAGACAAGTTAATACTAAGGCATTTTGAATAATAATTAAAAATCCCACAAGCCTCAGTAATTTTAAGAGGGTCATTACTCTAAGACTCCCCTGAGCAAGCAGTAACAGAGGAGCATAGACCTCAGTTCCCTGATTCATGGAAAAGCTCTTGCATGCATGGTTTCTCTCATCTTATGCTCTGCACCCAGATTGCCATATGTATTTTTTTCTCCCCCCCCCCCC
>NW_017728917.1:7082910-7114638 GCF_001723895.1 Crocodylus porosus
TTTTTCCCCCCCCCCCCCCAAACTGCTGAACATCTTTAGTTCCTATTTTCTGTAGTGGCAGGTAAAGTTGTTCTGCACTTCTGAAAAATCTGACCAATACAAGAATTACGTCAATGTCCTTTTTTTGTTTTTTTGGACTTCCATTAAAAGTGTGAACAATAGAAAGTTAACGAGGGAATGTAGAAATCAAGACCATAGCTTCTTAAACTCCCGACTTGGTCTCAGTGCTTAGCATTTTCCCATAAATGGAAATACATGCCTAGATTAACTAATGGTTAAGAAAAGTCTTCAGTTCATGAGCAACGTGTAAGCATAAAATATTACTCTTCCTTTCAGTGTGCCTCTGGTTACCTCTTGTAAAGGGTGGAGAGAGGTGTTTAAAGAGCATTCCAGTACAACTTTTTAGCAAGGGACTTCTTGTTGAGAGAAAGCAGCTGTGTATTCGTGGGCTCTTGTAACATTTAGGCCGTGGTTAATGACTAGTGATGTTGAAAATGAGTTCTTGAATGTCCATGGGAGTGCGGTTAGCTTTAAGAAAGCTCTACTGAGTAGTAGTGATTGTACACAGTCACAGTGAAGGAGTTCGTATAGTTTGCTGAGTGAGTAAATACATGAATGTTTATAATGTGAGGAGATCCTGGTTTAATATGCATGTTGAATATATGAATTGCTTGGCAAGTGCTTGTTACATGTGACAGACATTCAGAACACAAACACTAGTAGCAAATTTTACTAGACCAATACAAGTGTCAGTTTTAGTAAAGATATTTGGCCTTCAAACAGCTTTTAAATCTGCAGTTCGCTGGCTTTACAAAAGAAGGTCAGCGTCATTATGCACTTTTACAAGTAGGGAAGCAAAGGAAGAAGGGATGTGCAGAACATCCTTGGCAGAACCTGGAGCAGAGAGAGAGGCACTGTTTTAGGGTTACTTGCTTTGTCTTTTGTTTCTCTGAGGCAGATGCTTACCATAGGATCATAGAAAATGGGGGTGGGAAGAGACCTCAGGAGGTCGCATCTAGTCCAACCCCCCGCTCAAAGCAGGACTATTCCCAACTAGATCATCCAGTCAAGGCTTTGCTCTAGCATCCCGTCTGCTCTAGCTGCATCTTAAAAACCTTCAAGGCCTCTCCAGTACATATGTATTGTGCCTACTCTTTTGTATTTCAAGGCTGTCTTACAGTATTGTTTTCACTGGCCCCACCGTGGTCTGGAAAACAGCATCATTAGAGAGAACAGCTCTAGGTTTTAACGCTGCCAGTCCAGTAACTGTCTTGATTCCAGCTCCTTAATCATATTATGCTCTTAAATAGAAACTATTTTCCTTCTCTCCCCTGGGGAACTGCCATTTTTGCCCCCATGAGAAATCACAGAGGCAGCCTCTTCATTTCCCACCCCCTCTACATCAGAGCATGTTGCAGCATGCTGCTGCTTATACTTAATATATGGCTGCTAAAAAAAAAACCCCCCCCCCCCCCCCCAAGTTCAGATTACAAAGACAGAAGGAACTATGGCAATTACCTTGTCTGGGTTTCACGGGGTACATCATTTCCCTGAATTTGTAAAATTTGGACAGGGGGTTGTATAAACATCTAAAGTTTACTGTAACAATTGTCCATAATGGATAGGTCACCATAACCCTTTGCAAACTGTTCCCCATGGTTAACACTATGCTGTTTGCAGTTTACTGCTAATCTGAGATTTTTTTAGCTTCAGCTATTAGATAATGCAACACCTGAGCATGCCTGATGGCAGGGCCCTCTTATCAAATTTCTGTTCTTCTGTAGGTACATATAGACAGATCAAATCAGCCCTTACCCATTTCTGTGATAAATTGAGCTAACTGTAAAATAAGCCTGACAGTAAAAGATTTCATCATTTTTATCATTTTGTATGGCTCTCTTCAGGATCCTCTCCTGTTTTGTTTTCTGATGAAACATGGATATTTGAAATGGAAAAATACATTTTCACCTGAGGAGTCAATTGATTTTTTTGTTTTGTTTTGTTTTAATTTTTTTCACCTGTGTTTTTTCAATCTGATTTAAAACAAACAATCAAAAACTCTTCTTGCTATAGTTATCAGCAAGATAGTTTTAGATTTGCAGCTTCTAAGCCTCAGTTCTTAGCATTTAGCATTTTTTGCTCTTCCTTTAACACAGTGGCGGGCAGTTATTTCAAGCGGAGGGCCACTTACTGAGTTTTAGCAAGGGCCACAAGGGTAGTCCCACCCCTTGACAGGTGCCCGCTCCCCCACCAGCATGGGACCAGAAGTCCCACCCTTAACTCCTGACCTTTGCCACCAGAGGTCCCTCCCCTTGCTTCTGGAAATACTCAGTTCAGCAAGGGGGTTTCCCATCTCGGAACCAGAAAAATTCAGAATTATATTCTAAAGATTAAGCATCTACTACAACGTTCATTAATGTGATTTCAAGAAATATTTTTGTCCTGATTTACGTGTTTCTGTAGTGTACATAGAAGTGATTGTAGAATAGCTTAAAATGAAGTCTTACCCTTGTATAAGTGGGTGGGTATAGGTTTGTGGGGGGTGTGTGGGTGTGTTGGGGGTGGTTAGATGGGGGGATGTATATGTATGGGATGGGGGAGCATGTAGGTGTGGGTATGTGGAGTGTGGGTGGGTATAGGGTTTGTGGGGGGCTGTGAGTGTGGTAGTGAGGGTGGCTGAGGTTGTTTAGGGCTGTGGGTGTGGGGTCTGTGTGTATGGTAGTGCAAGGGGGGTGTGAATGGTGGAGTGTGTGTGGGACTTCCCCTGTGAACCAACACACACATTCTCTTTCCCTCCCTTATTGCCTACAGCCCCTGACATGGCAGGCAGAGCCCCTGCCAACACTCCTCTAAGCCAGGCCTCTGTGCTCCTGCTGCTTCTAGCCCCAGGGCACTGGCATGGGCCCCATACTCTTGCTCACTGCCACTTCCCCCTCCCACCACTTCCCCGTCCCTCGCTTTAAGCTGCTACGAGTAGATTCCAGGTGGATCACAGTAGAGTATGTTTGGCCAAGCTAGTAGAGCTGACCAATTTTACGTTTGCTGCTGGCTTTGGCAAAGGACCCACTGTTTGGGGCCCTTGCCTCTGCTGCAGCCAGGCTAGTAGATAACACCCAGAGGCCACCCCAGACTTGTCAGCAGTGCAAAATGAACAGAAGAAGTTAAACAAATAAACTATCACTTAGCTGTCCTCCAGCCTTCTTCCAGGCTTCACCATCTGGTTGCCTCTTATCTTTCAGAGGCTTTGTAGAGCCTGTGGGCTTGTGCAAACAAAGCGAATGACCAAACAAACAAATGAACAGAAGGGCATCCTGTTCTCCGCCCTCCCGGTGGCTGCTTAACCCCTGCTCCAGCCAGGTGCAGGCCCTTGTGGCTGCTTTCAGCATCTTTTATCCTCCCGCCCCCCCCGCCCCAAACCCCCATGGCTATCACCACATCTGTGTTGGCTTCCTTGCTGGGAGACTCATTACATCCCAGGACCTGGTTCCCAAGCCTTTGGTGAGTCCTTCTAGGTCTTGGGTCTGTATGTAGAGGTACATCCATAGTAACAGGGTTTTGACCTCTTACACCCCCCAACCCTGCCGCTCTAACACCACATCCCAGCTGCACAGCCAAAACTGCAGGATGCAGCAGGAGCCATCCTGACCCAGCCAGCTCCACATGGAGCCAGCCAAGAATCGCACAGGGGCTGGGCCGGCTCCCACCCAGCTGTCGCTTCACTCAAACCCGCCCACCGCCACTCGCCTTTCCACCTGCTGCTGCCATTTCCCCACCTTCCTGCCCACTGCCACCATTTCTCCCTGCCTCCCTACCTGCCCGCCAGATGCTCTGGCACCATGTAGTTTTTGGCTGCATCACCGGACCATAGGACTTAGCAGGAGCTAGCCCAGCCTGGCCCCAAGGACTGGAGCGATTGCCTGCAGTCCTCCCCTGCCTCCTCCCCTTCTGTTCTTAGCTGAATTTCCCTCTCCAGCAGAGGGACGCGGGGAACAGCCCCAGGGTCCCAGCCCCAAAGCCTCTGCTAGGCACAACCTGGGGGTGGGGCGAGGCCATTCAGACCTTGCTGGGGCTGCTGTGTCCTGCTGCTGGCTCCCCGTCTGTCCTACTGCTGCTGGTGCCTTGTCATCTTTAACAGGCATCCAGGGGCAGATAAATATTAATTTTCTGAATTTTTTAGGGGCTCCACAAGCTGTATAGAATGGCCTGGCAGGCGGGATTGGGCTTGTGGGCTGTATTTTGCCCGCCCCTGCTTTAATATCACTCTTCCCTTTTCACCCTTAAGTTCTGAAGCTACCTGCTGCTGCTAAAGAAATGCAAGTTCCGAGTAAGAATTTTGCAGTTAGTGAATAGGTTCATGGTTAAAAAAGACTGTTTTCAGGACGTGTAGAGGACATGAAGAAATTTTAGGTGTCTTGTACATATGATTATTGGTTTAAACAAGGTGTAAATGAGAGAGACAATTGGAGAGGGAACCACAGAGAGAAGAGTGAGAATAGGAAGGAAAAGGAAGAAAAGTACAGTTTTAAATATAAATTACTTCTTAATAGACCGTGGGCACATTTACACATGCTGTTAGTTCAGAGTAGGCGTACTGTACTGTGCAGCCTTCCCGGAAGCACGTCTACACATGCTCCCTTCTGGAAGCAGATTTGTTCCCAATGGGAGTAGCCTGGTACAGGACTGTTCCTGCCCTGCTTTGTCCACCTGCAGCAGCCAGGAGGAACTCCAGGCTCCTCTCTACCCCTGCTGCTAGCCGAGGGGCTGGCAAGGGGCACAGGACTGATCCCAGTGGACTCCGGGCCTGGAGTGCTCTGCTGGCTGCAGTGGCAGCGCTGTCCTGGCCCCATGCATATTAGGAGGGCACCTGAAGTGCACGGGGCCAGGAGACCTGCGCTTGCAGTGGGCAGAGCTCTCTTGGCTCTATGCTCATGCAGACACAGAGCTGTCAGCAAGTCTCCTGCCGGGCAAGGCTTCCCTGATTTGAGCGCACGCATCATTGAGACGCACTTGAAAATCTTCATGCGAGGTCTCAATAAAAGAGTATAGGTTGTATGATCTCTCTGTGGGGGCCTTGAAGTCCTCACTTTTCAAAAGTGTATATGCTTTTCTTTGAGTGGGGCTCCTGCATGCCCCAGCTGTTCTGAACACCTTAGGTGAGGTTTGTGTGTGCATAATTAGATATGCCTGCAAATCGCTGTGCGCCTGGGTACTGGATGTCATGCACAAAGGAAAACCTTGCTTTTTTGATACCAGTAGCTTAGACTCTCATTCTTTCTGCCAGAAGAAGGTTTACTACTTTCTTCAGTTAGATTTTCCCCATGCCAGGTTCCATATTCATATAAAATTAAATTATTTTTGTTTTGAGAGGTGAGCTATCCCCCCACCCCTTCAGAATAGCAGGATTCCTTTCTCTGTTGCTATTTGTCTTGCATATTACTTGCTCTCCAATACTCTGTTGAAATGATAATGGAAGAAATGATGAAGCCTTACAAAGAACAGCAAATAACTTGTGGAATCAAATACAATTACTGAAATAGCAGCATGCATACAGTATGCTTTCCCTTTTATGCATTTAGCTTAATCTGTTTATAGATGTTGCAGCTTATCAGTCTTTCACCATAATTGTTGTAACTGTATTGGATTTTGAGTTTCGTATTGACTGTCTTGCATGTGTACTGTTTAAAAAGGTAAAGCAATCCAGATGTTTCTGGTAAAGACCTGTGTTTCCAATGGTTCGGTCTACTCGCACGCTCTAACTACTTCCTGAATAAGTCCAAACCGCTCTGTGGCTTGCCAAACATAGTCAGAGGAGGTATTATATCCGAGAGGTTGATGCTAAATTTATCCATCCTTGCCTCATGCAGGCTGTTCTGTGAGGAACACGCAGACAGGCTTCTTTTTGTCCTCCTTTGGGAAAAGCACAGGCAGCTTTTCCGGCGGCTGCATTTGAACATATTATATCTTGCTATGCGCCGCTTGTTTCAGCTGTAATATCTAAATCTTGATTTTGTATTTTTTTTTTTTTAATTTTATTTATTTATTTTTTGCACAGAATCATTAAAGTTGCAATGTTTCTTCAGTAATTATTCTCTGCAGCCAGATGCTTAGTGCCTGCAAGGCAGAAACGGCTGTCCCCTAAATCCTGGTTTTTCATCCCTATTGTTGGTAGTGAAATGGGATACAGGTGACGGTGAGAATTTGCTGCTCAGCACTCAGTTACTGGGTATGTAGTACCCCCCACTGCCCCTGGTCCTGTTAAGGGCATTCCTTTCTAATGCACGAGGCCTCAAGCTGTGACCTGGCTAAAGGTGGAGTCCTACGATTCTCACCCCCGAGGATCCGTTTCCTGCCCGTCGGCTGTGTTCATCCTAGTTTAGCACTGAAGTTCCTCTGTAAGCCTCTGTAAGCAATGCCTGCGGTGTAAACACAGTGATCAAGCAGCTTTCTTAAGGCCAACGTATTGTATATTGTGTTTTCTCAGAGAGATTTATTGAGCACAAAATGGTCTGCACATCTGCCTGTTTCCCCGAGGCTTACCATACTGAATCTGCGGACAATTTCCTCTCAAAAATTTCTCCGCAGCTCTTCCTCTTTTTGCCAGGTCCTGACAAGACACCTTTCTTTTTCCTCCTGATTTGGATTTTAATTGCCCTTTGATCTTTGGACTCCCAGCTTTGACAAAAACAAAGATTCGTATGGCCATGGCAGGGAGGCTGGACTCGATCTCACAAGGTCCCTGCCAGCCCCTAATGTCTACAGAAGTTTGCAGCTTCCTCTAGACAGGATCCTTGAGGCTGATTTCTCAACCTGCTGCCAACCAAACTTTAGAAGACACCAGAGAGTTGTGTTGGCCTGCAGGTGTGCGTGAAGAATTCACGCCCTCTTAGCTTTGTTGGCAAACCAGACCTGTCTGCACGTGGGTCTGTCCCAGAGCTAAGTACAGGCATTCAGAAAGTCCGAGCCTCAATAGATTCAATCTTTGCAGGTTAGTCTAACCTGGGTAGACTGAACCAAGAAGAAAGTGAACAGACATTCACTTTTCATTCCAGAAATGCAGGCACATGCACGGTGGCTGGAGGGAGCTGAGCTGATGTGGCAGTATGGCCAGGCCAGGCCCCGGCAGACCACTGAGTATGATTGGGGTGGGGTTTAAACCCCAACCGTGGCCTGCACAGTCCCAAGCTGGGATGTGTTTGGAGGGGGAAGCAACCCCTGCCAGATTTGTTCCCAAGCGGCATCCCCCCAACAGGCATCCCCTGGCTGGGATCTAATGGGCCGGGGTCTGTGTTGGGGGGCTGCTGCTTGGGAGGGCGTGAATTCTTCACGCACACCTGCAGGCCAACGCAACTCTCTGGTGTCTTCTAAAGTTTGGTTGGCAGCAGGTTGAGAAATCAGCCTCAAGGATCCTGTCTCGAGGAAGTTGCAAGCTTTTGTAGACATTAGGGGCTGGCAGGGACCTTGTGGGATTGAGTCCCGCCTCCCTACCATATGGGAATGGGCCAGGGTCTGCCATAGCAGTGGGGGGGGGCACAAATTTTAAAGAAGATCTTCAAATAAACAGAGTCTAAAGGCAGAAAATTATAACAAAACTTTGTAAATTTTCCATGTCTAGAATCTAATTAATGGAGGGGGGCGGGGAGGGGGGGTCATCTTTGAATTTATATAGGATTTGCAAAATAAGCACTGAGATTTCAAATAGGAAATCTTAGTATCACAAACATTTGGACCACGTTCAGAGGAGCACAGCAGTATGGTATTTGCACCGCAGACATGTCTGCACACATACTGCACATTCAGCCATTCTCTGCACTGCAAGGGAGCTGCACTTTTGAGCAGCATGTATTGCCCATGCATGCGCTGCTCTGCTTTTTTCTCCACAAGTTTTTTGATCCACCCCTGGATATCCAGGCATCAAAAAACCCCATGAAAAAAAAAAGTGGAGTGTCACATGTGGGGGCAGCATGCAGTGCTCAAAACCAGAGCCTGGCCAGCCAGAGCCATGCTCAGAGCAGCAGAATCGCCAATGCTGCAGCCCCAGGAGGCCACCAGGACCCCAGGTAAGGCTGCTGGGTCCAGCCCAGTGGTTGCTCCAGACTCTCATACCCCATCCAGGGTAACGTGCCATGAGCCAGAGGGCACGTGACACAGGTGTTTCCCAGGGACAATTAGCAATGGCACAAGGTGTCACTTGTGCGGACATGGCCGTTGTGGTCTTTCTGTGTTCTTTGCAGTAGAGGGCTTGCTCTGTTCCTATTCCGTAGTCAGAAAGCAAGTGAAAGCTAAGAGCTGGCATTTTCTGAGGGGTGCGTAGAGTTTAATGTGGTTGAGACCTACTGGTATTATAAAATGGACAGGTTGGTGGCATCTGGCTTTTGGAATTGACTTACAAATTGCTCTGGTAACACTTGTATGTATTGCTTATTATTCCCTGCTGTAGACTTTAACAACGTTGACGTAAGCTCCTTTTACTGAGAACTAAGCAGCTTGAGGCACTTGTAAATCTCCACCGTCCTTTGCCTCAAGCTGTTGAGCTACTTGACCTTACAATTTCCTCCTGCTTCCAGTACCTAAACTTCTAACTTCCTGTATTCCCATGTCTATACTGTTAACTGCTTGTACACATGTAGTGGAGGCAAATGCTGTTTCTGGTCTCTTGCACAGCCTTGACACAAGAAAGTAGCAGAGTGCACCACTTCCACTCGCTCCCCAAATTTCCTTGCATTTGTTC
Organism: Crocodylus porosus; assembly: GCF_001723895.1. Classification (NCBI taxonomy): domain Eukaryota; kingdom Metazoa; phylum Chordata; order Crocodylia; family Crocodylidae; genus Crocodylus; species Crocodylus porosus. The sequence continues at coordinate 7,091,639 of NW_017728917.1, forward strand.
AGATTTGGTATGCCAGAGCATTGGTTCTCTAGCAGTCCTACCTTCCTCTTCACCTTTCACAAGTCAGCTGACTTGTGAGGGTAGTGAAGCACTCTTGTTGACCCTCACAACTGATGAAACCAGAGCAATGAGAACTAAGCCACTGTCAGGACAGGCATGCCATATTGTTTTGTGAAGGATAATTTAGTGAAGGATAAAGTGAAGTTTTTAATAGATTCCCATCCAAGCCCCTGCACAAGATGAAGATTATGGTTTTGTATGCAGTTTGAAACAGTCACCATCTGGGATTGATCCTTTGAATTGTGTCAACATTTATGTCCATTATGACAACCAGATACTGTCTTTTTCCTGCCAGTGCCAATTTATCCGTTTCATTGCATACAAGGTTAATGCTATGCCATTCAGTCCAGATTTCGGACTGTGTGCTGAAACTTGAGCTACCATCTACTTTACTTTTGTTCTCCCTCAAAACCATGATGCATCGAATATCCAGCTGGATATGGCAGTACAAATGCAACAGTATCATCCAGCCAGTTCTTGGTAATATCTACATGATTTTGGACGTGTTCTGAATTAAATGATAGTCCACTCACATTTTATTAGCATTAATTTGTTCAGCAGTGCTTCTAGCATCATAAAGCTGTAATGGAAACTGACTGCATAACCAATAGGACCAAAATACTCTAGTTTGAATACAACTTAGTGAAGACCAGAGGTTTCCAAAGTTTTTTTTTTTTATATTGCATACCTGCTTCCAGATTTATCAGCTGCTCACATACCCCTACCAGCATACATTTTATGTTTGAACCCCATAAATGCCAATTATTATAATAATGACAATTAAATCTGCCATTACACAATTTTTCCCATGCACCCCCCTAGAGATGTCTTGTGTGTACCATCAAGGGTATGTGTACCACAGATTGGGAACCCGTGCTCTAGACATACAATTCTTTCTGCCTTGCTTATCCCTGCTTGTTACCATTGGGATTAGGGAACCACAGCATCTGTAACTGAACTTTCCTCCCAGTCTTCTACTTATACAGCATGTAACAATCTAGTTCCACCCACAAAGTGGTTTGTAGAGGAGCCAGAAGAGGGACCAAGTACCCCGTATGCCCTTTTTCCTCCTTAAAATCTCACCTCCTGCAGTTCTGCCTACAGATTAGAACCAGGGAAAAGAAATCCTCTCATCCTACCTTTTGAACCTTGCAAGCAAGTTTTCAAATGCATTCAGTCCTGCACCTCCAGAGGTACTAAACTTCTCCCCACCTTTTAACAGTATGAAGTGACTTGCTCTGCAAGATCAGTGAAGTTGGTACTTACCTTATCAGCATGTGTTAATTTTCGTATAATCTTTGTGATGAAGTAATATTACATTGGAGATTCCAACTGTCTAGTGCTTCTGAAAAACAGAATTAGCTGGTCCTGAATGCAACCTATCTAAATATAGCTTTACCCTTACTTGACTGAAAGGATACATTGCTAATTGCATTCAGATATTATGACTGTGTAGTAGCAACAATATATTTGAATTAAAAAATGACTCTATGGAATATCTTCATCCAGTATTAAGTTAAGGTATATGAAACCTGCATTAAGGCTATCTATTTTTTCCCCTCTTCTACTGATCTGGAGTGAGCTGTTGGTCTTTCTGTTCACTCTGGCAGGAAGAGTAGCGTGTACCTTTTTTGGGGGGGGTGGGAGGAGAGGGGTTGCTAACCTGGCACCTGGTTCTCACCTCCTCCCATGTCCCCCCCCCACACATGGTCCAACTTATTTTCTGGCTCTCCACCCTGAGTCCCACCTCTCTTTCCTGCCATGCCTTTGATGGCCAAGGGAGGTGGTTCCTCTGTTGCTGAGGGAGGTGGTTGCTGGGTCTGGCAGTAACCTTCCTGGTTGCCTTGCCTGGGGCTTGTACTCCTTCTTGACTGCTTCCCCTTTAAGGGACTGCTCCCATAGGCTTCTGGGCACTTGAGGGCTCAGCTGTTGCACTCAGAGCCCCCCTTTCCTCAGGGCACACACTGCTGTTTAGTCTGCTGTTTAAGACCTCAGTGCCTGGCTATCGGCCCCGCCTTGGTGGCAACCCTTCCTGGGGCTTCAGTTTTGGCATGCCAGTCTCCACACCCCTTTAATCTTGGGGCCAGCTCCTGGCATAAATAGCAGGGGAGTGCCACCCAGGCACCCTTGCTTGTAGCCTCCTTCATCCCTGCAGCTACAATCCAGTCCTCTGGTATCAAACTAAAACAGAACAAAAGCACAAGCTGGTTGCTTCATAAAACAAATAATCTCCCTCCTCAGGGTAAACATTGCCCACATCCTACCTCCATAGGAGCCTTTTCCTCCAGGCTCCCCTGGGTGGCTTGGGTGTCTTTCTGTCCATTTGCAGCAGCCTCTCACTCATGAGAGCCCCTCTCCCTGTTACAGTCACTGGCTGCCCCGTACATAGCCAGAGATGGGACTGATATCCCCAGGCCCTGGTCTCCTTGGATGCTTGTACATGTGATGAAAATTTCCATGCGTGTGGCTTAATGGCCTCGCACATTACACGTACTTGAGTTTTGGGGGTTGTAAATGAGTTTGCATCATTGCAAACTAAACTACAGTCCAATGTAGTTTAGTGTGCGACGTTGCAAGTTGGAATGTTGCAGCCATTAGGCATTGCACCCGCCAGCCATGGGAGAGGCAGCCAGGCTCCGCAGCAAAAAAGGATCAGGCCCATTGCTGCTTTTGCCTTCAGCAGGCTCCAGCAGCTGGCATGATGCCTCGCACTACTCAGGAATGGGCTGATTTGCCCCTGGGGCAGCACAGGAATGCAGCTGGGTTTGCTGGCAGCCAGGGAAGGCAGCGGGGATGGTGCATGGGGCGCGGGGTTGCCCAGGCAGGCTGCTAGCTGGCCGACTGCTGCCCCAACTCCGAGGTGGTCGATCCAGTGCTTTCCTGAGGCTACCCAGGCTTTCAGCACCTAGTGAACATCTCCATCACCTTATCTGACCGCTAGTACCCCCAGTCATCCTCCTGCCACCTTCTTGTGCTGCCCCAGGGGCACGCTGGGTGTGCTGGCACCCAGAGAAGGTAATGAGAATTATGCACAGGGTGCTGGAAGCTGGGGTGGGCTCAGGAAACCATTGCATTGAGTGCCTCCAAGCTGGGGCAGCACCCAGCCAGTTAGCAGCCCACCTAGGCAGCCCTGTGCACCATCCCCACCACTTTCTCTGGCCACCAGACAACCCAGCTTCCCTCCCACCACCTCCGTGCACTGCCTCAGGGGCAAACCAGCCCATTCCTGGGCCGCCTCAGGCATCCTGCCGGCTGTAGGAGCTTGGTGAAGGGCTTGATTCCTTTTTTCCATGGAGTGTGCCTGCATCTCCCATGGTTCGGGGGTAAGCTGACTAATGGCTGCAATATTTTAAACTGCAGTGTTTCAAACTGAAAGCTCAGTCCTTTCCCTTCCCCAGCAGAGCCTGCCTACCTCTCCTGCAGCCGGGGGCTGAGCTCTGACAGATTAATGGTCCCCCTGGCTGCAGGAGGGGCGAGCAGGCTCTGCCAGGAAAAAAGCAAAACAAAGGATCAGGCCCCTCGCTACTTCTGCCTTCAGCAGGCACCTGTGGCCACCAGGACACTCATGTGTATATAGTGATGGGATAGGTTTCAGTTAAAAAATTCACCATTTCAATCTGGGGGACATAGGATGCAACCTGAAGGACTAAACCCACAACATGTATACAAGCGCCCCTTCTGGCCATGTGACTGGGTCTCCTGCATCCAGTGACCAGGTGCAGCTAATTGCTTCATTAGCCCCATGGCCTTATTAATCCTGGACCCATTCCACCTGGCCTGCTATGGCTTACTGCCCTTGGCTTCGAGTTTCTCACCTTTTCAGGCCTTTCTTCTAACAGAGGCAGGGGTTGCTTGTTACAAGTAGTAGTGGCGTATTTCCATAGAGAAAAAATGATCTTTACATGGTTTCAAATTTCCTTCCCCCCTCCCCCCCACTTTCAAAGACTATTTCCTGGGTTTGCATCATGAATGAGACTAGGCACTGGTATTCTTATTCCCTGTATACTATTTTGTTATTTATCCTGTCTCCTTGCATTTGCTTTCTTCCAAATAGAAAAAACCCCAGTCTTTTCAGTTACTCAACCTAGAGATGTTTTTCTATCCGTTGTTTCTCTTACGTTCCAAAGGACGTCACTTTCAAGCGTGCCGGAAGAGGTCCTGTAATCACCTGACCCCGTTTGTCTAGGTGCACTCTGCCCTGGTCAGAATACCTGCTGATTCCTATAGTGCTAGTGTAGCTTGAGAAAGAGAGGCCTTGGAAATCTCCTGTAAGACCTTGTCAGGGACTGCAAGACATAAAGATAACTCTGAGAACCTCCAAATAATTTTTGTGATATTTTTTTTCTTCATTTTTTATGTCATCCCTTCTAGCGATCGCATGCTCTTTGGTGCCTGTATTAGATTATCTGTGACTCACTGGGTTTCCTCTTTTTCCAACATTTCAAATGTTTAATGATGCCTGTTTTATGGCCATATAGAATATAGATCCATTCTCTCTCATACAGGGATGCAGATACCATAGCTATATTAGCACTTTTTATCCCTAATGTCAATTGTCTGCATATTCAGATTGGTTAGACAACTTAAAATAACTTTTTACCGAAGAGCATAAAACCAGTTTAACATATATATTGGACAGGTCCATGTCTCTCTGCCTTGCATCAAGGCGAAGTATCCTCTGACACAGGCTGGTTTTAGAGTTGCTGACAAATGTAATGCAAAGGATCTTAATTACTTTTGTAGAAATGTTTTAGATATTTAAAAGTTGCCTCTTCTAAGTCATGAGGTGAGTCAGACACTGTTTGCAAAAAATGTTAAATCTCTTCATGTAGGGTAATCTACTTAAGAGACTTGGCCTAAATGTTCAGAGCTACTATATTAAGGAACATATTATTAAATCAGATGATGGAAGTACTTATATGTGGCTGGCTTGGCGATAGGTCTGGATGATGCTAAATCATCTGTGCCCTCGTGCAAGTGTGCCATTCAGGGGAAAAATACCAGAGCATTCCTTGGCCCAGTAAATCCTTGCTTTTGAAGCATGGTGGCATGTGTATATTCTTATAGCATATAATATAAACTTTTAAATAAACATGTCACGCATGAGTTAGCGGTGGCTGAGAGCTAGGGTTATTCTCAACTCTTTTGCTTGTTAGGGAGACCTCGCCTGGCTTCATGCCTTGTTGTAACTTGGTGGCTTGGCTCAAGGGTAAAACCTTTTTCACCCTATACATTTTAAAAGAAGGGTTGTAGTGAGCCCTGCTCTCCAGTGGCACATAGGCTTACTAAAAGAAAAGCATTTCTTCAATGTAGTCAGCAAGATAGTGATGGTTGCCAGGTTGGGTTTTTGTTTTTCATTTTTTAAAGATTATGGAATGAGTATTAACCTCTGTCACATCTGGACAGACCTGCCCAGCACTGTGGGGTTTTTTCCCCCTCAATTTAGCATTAGTTCTGCAACTTTTTTAGTGGCATGAGCATAATGCATCTGTATTGCTGCAAGAGTGCTAGCAAAGAAGGGGGCCACTTCTTTCCAGATGTTTCAAACTGGAATTTGCAACCGCCTACCATCAGACGTGCAGTTTGTGCTTTCTCCCCCCAGGATTAAAAGACAAAAACAAGTGACTTTGGAAGAAAGAAAAAAAAATCTACTTTACATATGTGAAGTTGTATCTTGGTAACTTAAAATGCTATATGTTTCAGACTTACTATAGCAACTATGAATGACTTCAGAACAGGGTAGAATGAAATAAAATTGCCAAATCTTGAAAACTAGAGTCAAATTCATACTTTTGAAACCATGCTTTTACAAACATCGTTCATTGTAGAGCCTGACTAGTATTTCCTGACAAGGACTCGCCATTACCACCGTATCCTGGATGTGGAGTCTAAAAGTCTTTACTCTTAGCACTCTACAAACCAATTAAAAAAAAAATCTCAACTTCTGCTTTTCAGAATCTCTGCAAGCTAGATATTTCCTAATCTGAGTTTACTTTCTAGGTCAACAAATTGATTTTTCAATACCTTAGTCTTAGGCATCCTTCACTAGAACAGCTTCATACCCACTGAATGTTATCTCCATATTTTCAATTTAGCTCTTAGCTTCTTGCAATTTTATACCAAAGCTTTTGAGCTTATCAAGCACAGCCTCTGTAGTGTTTATCACATCTAACCTTGTACTGATATTTAAAGAGTTCTTGCTAAGTAATTTCAACACTGCTTGAAGCATCAAGTCCATTGCTTTTCATGGTATGAAAGCAAGGTCTTTTTACACCAACTATAAGGTGTTTCACAATTATACTGGTTAACATGAGTTAGCACTTTCGTGTAGATGAAGATAGCGGTATTTAAAAATGCATTTGGCTGTTTCAACCAGAGTACATCACAAGCTTAGGGAAAGTTAAAGCTTGTGATTTTTTTTTTTTTTTTTTTTTTTTATAATTTATACAGTTCTCTTTTTTGTCTAGGTGTAGATAGGCCCAAGCGTACTACTTGCTACCTGGTGGGAGAAGAATATTCAAACTAAGCTGTCCTAAATTTATAGCCTTTCATCAAGGGTTTAGCTTCCTCCTCAGAAGCATCAGTAGTTCCTACTGGCCAAGAACCAGGGATGAATCACCTAGCTTGTTATGAAGAAAATGCATAGTCATGGTATGGTAGGGCTGAAGACCTAGCCATGAAGAATTAAGAAAATATATCTTGAGCTATTGTCTTTCATCAGAAGAATTTGCTAAACAAATGTGTAGCTAAATTAACAGTCATCTTTAATTATTTTCCCAGTGACAGATGTGAAAAGACCAATGTGGGAGAGAGGGAGCAGCCCGAGTGAGAAAAGTGGTGCCGTGAGGGCAGGGTAAAAGCTAGAAACCGCCATGGGGATTATTCTGTTTGGGAAAAAGAGAAAATCCTACGGCTGTAATCGTACTCAGCTGTAACCACAAAATGATCCGTTTCTGTTATAAGGTGCACTGGAATGTTCAGCTAATCGGGAAAACTAATTGACTGAACATCTGCTTTATCATATTTTCCAGTGGGTATTATTCTGTCTGCTAGTTCAGTTTAAGTGTATTTCCTGTTAAAAACTCATTTTGGGCTTAACATCTCTGCTGTTTCTTTAATTGCATTTAGCTGAAACTTAGAATTCAGGTTCTCCCGCAACATACTTTACTTTCCCCTTCCCCCCTCTTGTTCACAAAACAAGAAAATGTTTAAGCCATTTAGATACATTTCTTTTTATACAGAGGAGAGACATCTTGTGAGGCTTTATACTTTGAAAATGAAACTTGTGCATTTGTTACCTTGTGGAATTATAGTCTTCCCATTCTCTTTTACTTCCCTTCTACTTTTTCTCTGGTTGGACAGGCCCTAAAGCCTAGATATGCCACTTTCTGGACAAATGGTTTATCCCCTAGACCACTGTAGAAAAAGCAGGTCTACCCAGCCCGCATCTGTATTTAAAAGGAGCAAGCCCTAGTTTTTTCCAGAGAGGAGTTGTAGATGCCTGGATCCTCTGGGGACATCTGGTTCTCCTTTGTGATCACAGTTCGGGTGCTGATGTTTCAGCGGAGGGCTAAGAAGTAGGACACAGCCCTATGTTTAATGTTTTCTACTGGATGTTCCTCTTGGCAGCTCCAACTCAGTCTCTGGGTTTATTGGACTGGTCTTTTGTCCATGCACTGTCTTGGCAGCCTGTGCATTGGATGGGAACATCTTTGGAGGCATCCTTTCCATACTTTTTGATGAACAGAAGAAGCCAAATAATCTTTCTCATACACCCAGCCTCTGAGAGAGAATACAGGGAACCATGTAGTATTCTGGCAAAATATTTTGTTCCCCTTTATGATGAGCATCCTCTAAGGTCTTTGAAAGGACCCGGATTTGTACGGAGATTGTCCATCGAAATTCTGAAACAAAATGCAGGAAGAAGATCTCCCTTCTTTTGAGCAAGTTGTTGTGTTTTTTTTGTGTGTGTGGTTTTTTTAAAGTGAGCATTAAAATGTATTAAATCGCTAAAATATATAGCCGGGAGGCTTTTTCCGTTTAAAAGCGAAGTCAAGTCCAAATGGTCAGGGAGTGCCTGAAGGGCCCCAGTGGCATTCTGACTTTAGAGGTGTAATTGAAGCCCAAGCACTTTTGAGTGCTTTCATCTTCAAATCACTGTTACAAAATAGGGATATTTTTTTCCCTGTTGCAAGAAAAGAAACAAGTAGCTTTTTGCTTTTAATAGAAAATGGATTCTTTTTTTGGTAACTGATTAATAAAACACAAAGTTTACATTTTATGTTTGGTAAGGCATTTTAATTAACCAGAGAAGCAACATTCATGCAGTGGGGATTTCTTGACTACATTATTTGAGTTATGACATCCTTGTCATATATAATAAAATGATAGTAATGTCATTTTCCCCATGGTTATTTCAACATTAGTATTATTGAATTGGGGGGGATTCAGAGGGAGTGGGGGGGAAATCTTTCCGCCAGTATAAGCGTGTGTTTAATATACACGAGCCATTCCTTTTCATTATTAGGTTATTAAATAAAATGTTGCTATATATTTTTTAAACATTTAACCTAATAAGCCTGAAATTAATCAAATCTTTTCAGCCAAAGAATGTGCTGATTGCTTAATAATGTTGCAAGTACAGAGCGACAGACCATAAAATGCAAAATCTTTATGAATTGCTACAATATATGTTGCAATCCCTACTTTCAACTTGGGTTCCTTTATAATTTTGATATTGAGTTTTTAAAGCAATTTTCTGTAATTACATAGAATGCAGCATATTTGGATGGATTCTTTTAAATCTCTCATGCTGAATGGATGGCTGTTATAAATCCTCGGCTGTTATAAATCAGTATGGCTTTCTTTTTTAAGGGGAATTGCTTGAGTTTATGGCAGGTGTAGGTCTAGCCCAATGGAGATATTTTAAGAGCTTATGTGATGATGCCACTAATCTTTGCATTTTTTATATAATTTTTCATATCTTTCCTCTTGTAATGCTAGATATCTAGGTTCAGCACTTCAGCTGCTGTAAATCAGTGGGTTTGCATAGTCTTTTTCACAACAGTGTCTTGTAGCAGTAACGAGTGTGGTTGAAAAAAATCTCTTTATGGGAGCTTTAGAGAGAAAGGAAAAAAAGAGCTGCCTTCACAGAACCTTTAATAAAACAGCTTTTCCATATGTGATGAAGTGACTACAAAATCTGTTACCTTAGAATAATTATTTCAAGAACTTGGATCCTATTGGAAAATGATAATTCTTTGCTTCCTGATGCCATAAACCTTTCATTTCTAGCCTACATCACTTCCAATTATTGGAATTTTAAACCTGTCATAAGTCCATGGTGTCTATTGCTTGTTCAGTATGGTAAGTGACTGTAATATTAGGATGAATTCCATTTTTTGCAGGGAGATGCATGAGAAGGACTGGGATATACTCTTAGAAATGCTTTTTGAACTACAGCCTATTATTGAGTGTTATGGAGTTGATTGAGTATGTAGTCCTTTTAAAAGTTATTCTGAATAGAGAACTACAAATTGCTTTAGGTAACCCTCTGAGCCAGGTCCATAAAAAACCTAATCAGCATGCTAAGCAATCTTCAGCCAGGGGAAGACAGTTACCCTGAGGGAAGTGGGATGTTAATTCAGGCTGGGACGAGAAAAGATATACAAATGAACTTCATTCTAGCCACAGACTATCAAAGGGAAATTATGTATGCAGAAGCAGATCTGTATTGTGTGTTGATACCTATGTGAAATAAAAATAACTTGTGAAATGCTGGCGTATGGGACATGGGACCCCAAGCTTCTCTGCTCAGGGAAGCCAAGAAACATTACTTAGACCAGGGCCAGGCAATTATTTCGGGTAGAGGGCCACTTACCGAGTTTTGGCAAGCTGCTGAGGGCTGCATTTCCCTCTCCAGTGCAGGGAAGCAGGAACATCCCCACAGTCCCAAGCCAGAAGCCTCTGCTAGGCAGGTCTTCTGGTTGGGGAGGTAGGGTGGGGTGGGGTGGGGCTGGGCAGGGCTTGCTGCTGGGTCCTGCCACTGCTTTCTCCTGGGTCCTACTACCCCTGGTTCCTGTCATCCTTGACAGGCAGCCAGGAGTAAATACATAGTCGTTTTCTAAATTTTTTAGGGGCCTCACAGGCTGGATAGAATTTCCTGGTGGGCTGGATCCAGCCCCTGGGCCATATTTTGCCCACCCCTGACTTAAACTCTGTTTTCTGCAACTGAACAGAGGAGCAAACCTCATTGTGTAAATGTTGATGCATAGGATGCTTGTATGGGCACAGTCAAGATGACATCCAAGTAACCTGAAGTAGGTAATTGATAGATATCCATAGTGCCTTTATAGATGAAAAGCTCACTGAAACTGTGGGCTGTGTCTCAGACCTGCTGCGCTAAAGATCAGCATAGACTCAGGCAGCCCAAGAGAGACTGCCAAAAATACAGGCATAATATTAACTCATTTTAATTTCTATTATCTTCAGCAACTCGAGCTTTCCAGGATGAGGCTCATACGGTATAACTTATTGTACTTCATTTTTGATCTTCCAATTCTTTTCTAATAACCTGGATTTTATTTAGGACATTTCCTGCGTCTTAGATTTGTTTCTGGAATAATTCATTGCATCTCATTCTCTGAGATGAAAGAATTCCTGACCTCTGATGGTTTGCATCTTGGGGCACCCACTCAAAGGTGATACCCCTTTTGCATTATCAGAAGGTTGTCTAAAATTGTTAAGTTGCATGGGGAAAGCCTGAGGCATGTGAGTGATTGAAATAGGGACTAGAAATAACAGAGGCAATATTTTTTTTTTTTTTTTTTTTTTTGTGGCAGATTGATTGGAAAAAAATAAAGCTCTTTGAAACTGATCTGTGGTTTAGAATATTGGGATTAGTGGACAAAGTACAGGTGATAGTGTCAAAGGTGCATGATGATTTTTAGTTCATCACTTGCTCTGTAACTCGCACAGATACTGGCTTATTGTGTGCATGTTATGAAATGAGCATATTGGCATGAGTCATATGAGAGAATGTGGTATTTGGTTATACAAGTCTTATGAGGCCAGAGTTAAGATGCTGTTTAGACAAGGATGTGCTGACTACAAGATGTGGAGGGCTATGTCTATACATCTAATTCTTTTACTGCTATAAAGTTTGTATTGGAATTCAGCCTTCAGAAATAACTGTAGTGGGTCTGAGTATATCTTTTGAAAGAGAGGCTTTTAATTGATCTAGTAATTGCAGTTCTCAAGTGTCACTATTCAGTGTTGCTGACTTACCAGTGTGAGAATCTTACTTTTCCAATATCAATGTTAGTCTGCCAACCCTCAGTTTTTTTAGGAACAGCTTGGGAAGCTTCTGAATCCTACTGTAGAATCTTAAAGACCTTTACTTTGCTCACCTGCCAAAGTTGGAGTGTTTGGATGACGCTTAATGTTGTCAGTGCCATTGTGGTAGGAATCAGTGAAGTCCTGCTGGGAACAAAACATGCTCGCAAGTGTCTTGCCAAGCAAATTAAAGACGTGGATTCTGAGATTTCTGGTATGGACACTACGTTAGATAAAATACAGCATCAAGTAGGGAAAAACACAGCAAAGGATTATTGATCTGGAGAACAATCATACCACATCTACAACTGAAGGGCATAACATCCAGCTGGAGGTTACTGCACTACTTGACAAAGTAGATGATTAGGAGGAAAGACTTTTGGACTGTAGTTATGGATAGACCAAATCCCACAGGGATGTGATTCTATCAGTCAGTTAATTAGCTCTGTACTGGCTTGGGAGGCAGAAACATGAAGTTTTATTGGGGAGGTAGGAGCCTGGAAAACCCCTTTGTGTACAATAATGTGCCTTAAATGAATATGTCCTTTTAAAAGCACCATTTCAACAATTCATGCTCATTTTGAAAGTCTTGGGCCTTAATCCTACTCTGAGTTTTGTGTGAGCTTCTTGCTTCCATGTGGAGCTATTTACAGTGCTGAGGCCTTGGTGGAGGTACATAACCTCTTTCTGTTCTTTACATACACGCACTATTACTTTTTTCCATGTAAATGCACATCAAGTATTGATACAACAGTGTGGCCAGAGGTCTGTTCTTGATGCTTTAGCAAATAAATAAGCTTCCATGATAAAAAAAATATGCTGGATTAATGTAACACGTGAGGCCTAGGTGATCCTATCCACTTTGTGAGGTTATAGGCCTGGTATAGAAGACATGGGTAGAGATGTCTTGGGCCACTTCTTTGATGCTTGATCCAGGTCAGCCTCAGGCCCTGAAGGCTGCTCTAAATTGTGCCCTGTAGTATTTCAACTTCATTGATGCCAGGGTCCTTCACAACCCTTTTTATTAGCCAGGCCCTCGTTCCTGTATCAAAATAAGCTTCTTATTCATCCATTTCACTGATAAGGTAACTGCCAATTTGCACAAGGTTAGCAAGGGAAAAATCTGGGACCAAAACCCCCGGTGTCCAGTATAGTAGAGTCATGATTTTGATTTTTATTTTTTTCAAATAAGAAAAAGCATCCTGATTCATGCACTTATGTGTAGACTACTCTGCTCTTGAAGACAATAGGAATCCTGATGCCCAGTGTTTCATTTCTATATCACAGGGGTTTTCAACCTTTTCTAACAAGTTTACTCCCAGTGGCCAGATGGGGAACGTGTGTGTTGGGGGGGAGGGGTGGCACGACTGGATGCAGAGCGGGGTGGGGAGAAATGGGTTAGCATGTGACTGAATGAGCATGGGATGGTGGATGATGGCAGCAGCTGCTGCTGAATGCAAGCTCCCCCGCTGCATCCAACTGGCTGGGCAGTGCCTGTGCAGCCCACAGAGGGGCACTGCTGCCCTCGACCTGGCTCCTGGGAGGCAGTGGCGCAGGGTGGTGGAACTCAGTCTCTGCCCTCCCACATGTACCCCCTAGGGCCTTCCCATGTACCCCTGGTTGATAACCCCTGCTATATCAGCAATAGGGAGTCTGGCAGAAGGCAGGGGAGGCTGGCACTTTAGAAACTCACTCTGTCAGAAATGTATATCATAAATAGGTGAGCAAGCCATTGTGACCAGATCCAGACATTATACTTTTTCCAGTTGAGGTGGTTGGAAGCCAGTCTATACCTATAACAGAACAGTAGTTTGAGGCACATAGACTGGGATCCACCATTTTTAAAGCAGTCTAAGATAAACCTGGATCGATGTAGCATCAAACTTGCTCAGTATAGGTTAGACTGGTGAACTGAACAATATCAGGTCCTCCCACAAATCAAGGTAGGTCCCTGTCCACTAGCATCCCAGGGGCTATTCCTGGCTCTCCACTAACCCCCTCTTGAAGGGAGCTGTGCCTTGGTTGCTCAAGCCGAGCACCTAGCCAGCCCCACTCCCGAGCTCTCTAGTTGTCAGCCACAGGACAGAGGCAGGGAACATGAGGGCAGGGAGCAGGACTTGTGAGCTGCTGTGGGGAGGCAGTGGCCGCAGCAGAAACTGCTTCCCATGCAGCTGTGGGACTCTGGTCCCTGGTGGGAGGGAGGCTGCCACGCATGGGAAGCAGCTTCAGCCCCAAACTCAGCACTGGCTCTGGTGGGGGGGAACCAGTGCACAGTGCTCAGGCTTGGGCAGAACTGGGGCAGGGGAGGCAAGGTCTGTCCCCATCGACCCTGGCTGGAAACACAAGGTCCATCTCTTGTTTTACCTTTCCCCAGCAGCATGCAAGCCCCACTGCTTCCCCATCTGTGTCCTTCCTGCCTGGGGTGGACCCCCGCACCCTGGACAAAGCCTCCCTCTGCTGACTGCCTGCAGTTGATCCTTCCCTGAAAGATGAGCAGGCAATGGTGGGAGGCATGTGCCTGGCAGCTAGTCAGGGATGGCACAGCCATTCAGCTGCCTTCAGCAATCTGCAGCACACTGGCAGGCATGTGGGAGTGCCCTCTGCCTTCTGGCATTGGCCAGTGCAGGCTTCTGCGTGCTCTCCCCAACCGAAGGATGAACATAAGTTTCGTTCACTTCCGATCCAGCAATTGTACCATGCCCAGAAAGGCTGAAAATCAGTAGCAATTTGGCACCAGTGGGAAGAGGTGGCTTCATTGCAAGTGTCCTGCCTTCAGATCAAGCTGCATTATTTCAGCCAGCAGTTGCTGAAATGTTGCTGAACCCTACCAAAAGGTAACGCTGTTCTCCCTTCCTGGCTAGCCTGGTGGCTGCAAGAGGGGAACTCTTTGGTGCTAAGAAGATTGGTCGGTGGTCCAAACTCTGCTGATGACCCCATGAGGAGAAACTTGTGTCTCTGCAGGTTAAATGAAGCCGCCTGGATTAATTGCAATTTTGTTGAATGATTTGAGTGTTTGTATTTAATTAGTAGTGCTGTTCTGGTACAAACTGGAGATATTTTGCCTGTGTGCCCATTGGAAGCTTCTGCCTGTATGAACTCCAGAAAGGTCAGCACTCAATTTAACAAGCTTTACTTTCTTTCTTGAGAAGGAGGGAGGGACTTGTTGAAAGCTTGCAATATTAGCATTTATTAGGGCCTAGGTGTCTCTTGTTACTGTTTAACGAGCCTTTCACTTGTTGCCTTTTACCAGCTAAACTCCTGCTAAATTCTATAGAGACTGAAATTTGTTCCTGTTTGATAGTGGCTAGCTGGCCCATGTATGGGATTGTTACTTAATATATTTGTCCAATACCCTGAAGAGAGGCTGTTATTTTTGTGTTGGGTTCTAGAGGCTGAATACAGATGGTCAAAAATCCCAAGGCTGAATCGATTCAATCTTTGCAGGTTAATCTAAGCTACGTATATTGACCCATTAAGCAAGTGAACAGACATTCACTTTTGATTCTGGAAATGTCCAGGCCAGAAGCCAGGGATGCTAGAGCATGCCTTGCTGCTCAGCTGGAGCAGATGACTTGGGCCACTGCTAGCCCCCCCACCTGTGAGGCAGGGAGTTGCAGGGGAGGTGCAAAGCATCCTGGGTGCTGGGGGACTGTGAATTAACTTGAATTTGGAGGGGATCTGGGACAGAAGTTCAATAAACTGATTTAACATACATCAGTTAAGTCTCATACTGCATCCATTCAGGTTTATCTTAAACCAATTTTGGCCATTTTGAAAGCAGTTTATGTGCACTGAACTTCTCTTGTGTTACAGATTTGAACTGGTTTCCAATCACTTCTACTGGCGTATGTATAATTTCTGTTCCTAGAATTGCAGAAAATCCTTTTTTCTACTCTGATGAATCAACTGTGTATTTTTATATTTACATAATAAAGACACTGTTTCTACTTGGAAAAAATGAATATATATTCTGGCCATAGCACAGGAAGTCTTTTATATAGATAAGCCTTGCAACAGATCTGTTTCTAAGATGTAGTAGTTGGCTATAAGGAAATAACTAAGGTGGATTTTTTGCTGGGAATAACAAAAACAACCCAACACTTCATGTACTATACTTCTGTTGCTTCCCAAAACCTGGGTTCCCAATTTTCTTGTATTGAGCTCAAGGAGAAGTGCTGTCCTTTCTTTGTTTAAGCTAAATGAACTGTGGTAGTCCAAGCAAATACCTTATTTGAGGTATGCGTGTCCTTTTCAAAATATTTCTGATAGTTTGATATGCACATACATTTCTTCCTTTATTCTAACTATCTGGGATACTCTTCTCTGAACATGTTCAGCTATTCTTCAGAAGTCATTTACTTTAATTACGTCTGGATAATACTCCTTGTTGTTCACGTCACACAGTTGGTCATTTGTTAAAAACCGTGGTTTCTGCAGCCTAGTTGGGAGGAAGAAGATCAAAGAATTTCGAGGTAGTGATGTGAAATCATTCATAGTGAACCTTTTATACAAATTTTTATGCAAAGCTTTCTCTTGTCAACATTGCAGACTTTCAATTTCTGCAAAATTTGTGCTCTGAATACTGATTCAAAAAGAATAAAAAGCCTCTCACAAACTGGGTTATTACTTGGATGGTATTAATTGAATTTAATATTACTTCCAGTACTAACCCAGCTATAGTTAATTTTACCAACTGACTGGCACAAAGGCAACCATAACTTAGCTTTCAACTGCTGGAGGGCAACCAGTGTTGTGAAACTTATAATTTGCTTGTGGTCAGAAGAGTTATCCTCTATGTGAGAGAGAGTTGGGGTTGTTGGTTTATGACTGTCATGTGGTCTCCGTGTCTACTGTAAGCATGTTGATTCCATAGCACCCAGGGAAGAGGAGGGCAGGTAGAATCGGATGCATTATTTTCCATAGATATTTAAACAAAGTGTGCTCTGGCTCAGCCATTAGATGAGCTCACCAAACTGTTTTTAGGTAGCCTGTCTCCAGCATGCGGGCTGGAAGACAGACCTTTAGCTAGATTTAAAGAGACCCTCAACATTGGGGGGTTGGGGAAAGAGATTGGTGGCATTATAGACTGACATCTACTCCTCCAGAGATTTGAAACTTCAGGTAGGATAGGTCTCACACTTTATTTGCTGAGAGAGCTTATTAAGCTTTGCTTCTACTGCTGGAGGGGAAAAAAACCAACATTTCTTGTATGTGTGTGAAGTGCCTCAAAGCCAGCCTTCATTCTCAGCTGGTTGTACCATGCCTACAGCAAAAAACTGTAGTTACTAAGTCCAGTGGGCCCTGCCGGGGAATACAGGGTACTTGTTGTCTAGTACCCACTCTTGGAGCTGGAGAATTGCAAGGTTCCACTCTAGACAGGAAAAATGCAAAGTCTTCATGCTTGTGGGCATCCCTGAAGAAATCCAAGAAAGAGTTAGATGTGCACCCATGACCCTAAATGCAGGGCCATCATGATATAATGGATGCGCATGTTGCGTTAGTATGTATCATAGCCAGTGAGGTTAATCCAAGGCGCGACTATTGCTAGTTAAAAACTTTTACTCCTTTCGGTTGTGGGAGTGACTGATGGACCAAAGAAGGACTAGAGTTTCATTGTACTAGATACTGTACAGCTAACCAACAGTTCACATCTCCAAGAGCTGACAATGTAAAGTCAGAGCAATGTGCAACAAGTGAAAAGACCAACAAGGCAAAGATGAGTCAACATAATGCAGAGGCATTGGAGCAAGCGTTAAGCACCCAGCAAAAAAAGCAATGGGACAACTTCTAGTAAAATTTATTTATTTACTGGTTGGTTTTGGAGTGGGTTTTTGAGGTTGTATAAATAGCAAGTTCTGCAAAGAAGCTTCTGACGATCTGTCTGTAACACACTGGAGACTATTTAACTCCTATTCTGTCCTTTTCTGTTTTTGAAGGCTCTCAGATTTCCCACCTCCCATTTCTTATGTTTGCTGTTCAGTTTCATCAAGATAACCTGGCATCTGCAAAGATCCCTACTGGGATAGGCAGACTAAGTAAGCCACAGGCTGCCCCACAACTGCTCCCCACAAGGACTGGTTGCTAATACGTGACACTGCCTGAACTTGAGGAGTAAAGATCTAATGAGACCCCAAAGGAATCAGAACCACCGCCGTTCCTTCCTGTCACTTTTCCCTTTCCTTCCCCTTTTTTTGAGTAGTCATTATATTGCTGTGAACATCAGTGGTAGCTTTCATCCGACTGTTTAGATTGTAACAGGTTAATTCTTATTTAGTCCTGGTGCTTCAGCTTCTCAGCAGTACAATTATGTTGTCTTTCCTTCAGCAGTGAGTAGTGTTGGCTGTTTAGTGTTCCTTTATCTCCAGATTTGCTTGTTTGCAGATGGATGTCGAATAGAGTTAAAAATATTCATTAACTATTTCTTGTCAAGAGATTGAATCCTCTTCTGGGAAAAAAAAAAACCCCAAAAAACATGATGAACCTCCATCTCCTGATCTTGCATCATGTCTATTCACTGGAACTAATCTGAGTGTAATCCTCCTGGATGTGCACAGGGAGAAATTGCTTACCTACCATAGTTTTCAGTGGGAGTGGGGGGGAAGAAGATTAGAGGAAATCAAAAACTAAAAGGAAGAGGGATTGACTTATGGAAAAATATTAAAAGAGCCTTGGAGTCACTACTACTTAAGGGTCTGGGCAGCATATATAATTTGGCGAAGTGAGAAGTAACAATGGAGTGGGGAAGAGAACCGATTTGGAAAGAAGAAGAAGGATTTTTTTTGGAGTTGAGAAAAGAGCTATAACTAATATAGTAGTGTAACAAAATGAAGAAA
Source organism: Crocodylus porosus (assembly GCF_001723895.1). NCBI lineage: Eukaryota > Metazoa > Chordata > Crocodylia > Crocodylidae > Crocodylus > Crocodylus porosus. The sequence goes on from NW_017728917.1 coordinate 7,109,866, forward strand.
TCTGCAAAAGAAAAGTAGCTTGAGTAACAGGGTAAAAGTCCTAGTATTGAGATCTACTAAGTTGTAGAATGACAGACTGGAGAAAGGAGTGGAGACTGCATTGTCTTCAAAGTATCTGGGCTGTGGATGGAAGGAGAAATGGAAGAATAGATATTGTACAAATAATTTTCCATGCATTAAGGTGGAGGTGGAACAATCCCAGTTGTGAAGTAAGCCTTTTATGCACTGCCTTACCCAAGAAAGACGAATTGTTTATCATCTTCTAGGTATCGAACTTGGATCACACACGGTTAAGGGAGTGATAGCTAGAATTGAGGTCAGAAATCTAGGATCTCTTAGCAATTCAGAACTATAAAGCTTTATTTTTTAAGAAAGCCATGAAGCTGCCTTGATTTAATTGTTTTTTTTTCAGGCACTGCTTAGCACTTCTGGCTTCCTTTTTTTTCTGCTCTCTGTGGAAACTGTGACTTCAAAGGACTAGGTTATCTTTGTACCAATATGAAATGCTTACTTATTGCAAATCTGTATTAATTTACTCAAGTGGTAAATATACCTGATCTATTCTTATATACTAATACATGGTGGCTGTCTTCTGGAATCTCTCTCTTAGAAGCTGAAGGTATTGTTTTTCTACTCATGGATGCCCATGCAACAAAATCCTGTTTGTTATTTCAAGAACTGACAATGTGGCACAGACAAAAGTGCAGCTCCCTGCTGTAACTCTTAGTGCTTTCAGGAAGTGCAGTGAGTTACAGCAGTCCCCCAGATGCAACAGATATTCAGTGTTGGGTCCTAAGGGTTAAGGGATTCAGCTGCAATTTGGACCAGTTGGGTGTCTGCAGCCACTCTCCCCTAGCCCTGCCCCTCCTTCTTTCTACCTCCAGCGCTGTCTTAAGAAGGGAAGGGAGGAAGAGACTGGAGGGAGTTTGGTCTGGGGTTTTCCCATGCTCCAACACTGGCTGAAAAACCCCCAAACCAAACTCCATCCACGCCCTTCCCCACCCCTCCCCCCTGCCTCATTCTGAAGACAGCACCAGGGATGGGGCTGAGCTGTGTCAGCCCAGCCCTGCTCCCAGCATGCACAGACAGACGTTAATGAAGGCACTCCATTTTGGAGCATCTTCATCTGATGAGGGTTCGGATTGCTGTGGGATTGGGCCCTTTTAAAGCACTTTGCAGTTGTGCACTTGTGTTTGGTCATGGCTGTATAGTGTTTTCAGCAGCCAGATCAGACAAAATTTGTCACTCTTTTTCTGCACCCACTATTGTGTTGCTGTGTATAGGTTTAAGTAGAATGGGGCACTTGGAGACTTGGAGTGCCCACATGGCAGTCCCTTGGAAGATTGCTCAATTTCAGTCCAGCACTATGGACTTTTGTTTTTGTTTTTTGGTTTTTTAGTTTTTTTTAAACGAGGTTTAGTAGGTAAGCTTTCAGCACTGTGTTAATTGCCCTTAAGAAAAATTTTTAAAAAGTTTTCAAAAGAAAAACTTTAATTTCATAAGTCAAAAGTTTGTTTTTGTTTTGTTTTGTTTTTTAATGTGAAGGTTTATTTGATACCTAAAGGTAGCTGTCTGCTAATTTAATGCCAGGTGGTTGTCAGAGAAGTAATCGGTGACTCTCATTTTTACGTGTTCTGTCTAGATCATTTTACGATTAGGTTGCAAGTTCATCTCATAATTTATCAAGATGAGATTCTGGTAATGCCTTCCCTTTGCAAAGACTTGCTGACCTCTAGTGTCAGTCCCTCAATTTATTTTCTGCTTTGTGGTTTGTGATCAATATAGAAAAATCAGTTCTTGTTCTCTACAGCTCTCTTGAGTTCCAGGAGTTTCTGATTAATTTAGGCTCAATGACTCTACAAATTCCTCCAGCACAAGCCGGAAGTTTAACTTGAACTTGTCAGCCAGGTCTGATATATATATATATATATATATATATATATATATATAAAAACCCACCTATGAGGACCTACTGCATTTGTATTTGACCTTATTTTTTGCCACCCAAAGTCATATCCTCAGAGGCTTTGAACTGAATTGCTTGACTGACCCTGAATCGCTCTCAAACTTTTTATTTCTTTCTCCCACATTCAGGTCCTTTCAAACTGTACAAAATAAATGAATGAGAAACTTAGCTTTTGGGTGGCTAATTTTAGAGAGAAAAATATCAGACTCTAGAAACCAGGAAAAAATTCTGTAAGTGGGTACATCTGTTGCCCACAATCTCTTCATCAATTCTTTCACTCTTCTTTGTGACTACTCAAGAAATTTTTTTTCCTCTGTGGAGGATCTTGCTCTCCAAAACTGACAGAGAGATCTGTAATAAAGAAATTAAACCTGACTTTTCTGTGAGTGTAAAACAGTTATCGAAACACTTGTGTGAAACTCCCTCATCCCAGGGCGGCGCCTTCTCTTCTTTTTTCCTCAAGTGTTGTTTCCAGGCTATCATTCTAATGCTACTGATACGTCCGATACTTGAAAGCTCTTTCCAGTTAAAACCTGTTCTTTATTTCTCTTGCTCTTTACTCTTTTCTCTTCCAGAGTTTAGGGGTGGCCAGCCTGCAGCCCGAGGGGGCCAGGCAGCATGTGGGTTCCTAACCGCTGACTCCCCACCTCTCTATGTTCTCTGTCTCTGTCTTGGGCTAAATTCCAGCCGGTGTTGTCAGAGGGTGAAAAACGCACTGATTATTTGCACTGAGTGACTTTTGCCTTGGCAAGCCATGGGCACGTAATTTATTTTGACCAAACTAGGTTTTGGGTTTCTATACTTTGAGTCTGGGCTTGAGGTGGATAGTAACTATCAAACAGATCACCTGCAGGGGGCTTTGGAGCTAATCAGAAGATCCAACAACAGCAGTGTCTTGATGTTTTGGAAGGGTCTGTTCTTCATGCTGTCACTGGCCACATACAGGCATTACATTTGTGCTGGAGGAACAGCTTTTCCCCTGGCACAGGCAGGGAGTGGAGCTGTTCAAAGGCTTTCTTGCAGAAGAAAAATGACTCTCTTCCCCAAGAAAGTTCTGCCTTGTTGAACCAAGTAAATTACTTCCCTCTGGCATTAACTTGAATGACTGTGTGCTTTTCTCAGGTGTTGAAGACAGCCAGTATCCCACCATCCTCTGCTCTTCCTCCTCTGTCTTCAAGGCCTTCTTGGGGAGCAAGCTGCCAGGGAACCCTATAGGGTTACCAGTCCTGTCTTACTAGTCAGCTGATTGGAGGGCAGGAGGGGCATTCTCCTGAGATGGGAACCATCCCGGAGTCCCCAGAAAGTTCCTGCCTTGGGAAGAGAGCTCCAGCCTGGGATCAATTCCTCCAGGAGGTGTGCTGGAGGTCGGGGGACAATTATCCCACAGCTGAAAGGCTATTACAACCTGGACAACCTTGTAGTTGTGGCAGTTTGCCTGTGGAGAGAAGCGAGAGGCTTTCCATCCCTGCCTCCCCCGGCCAATAAAGAGCTGATTAACAAGTTGGGAGGGAGATTTCTCCTGGGACTAGAAGCCTTCTGGTACTGTCAGTAGCAGCTACTGCTTTCCAGCAACTGCCAGTGCCACTTGACAGCCTTGCCCCTTCCCAGGAAGGGGAGAGGGCAGGCTGTCAATGAGTGGACCCCCTAACGGCATGGGAGGTCAAGGGCCAGCCCTCCTGTGCCCCTAGACTGTGTAGCTCTCCAGCCTGGGGGTAGAATGCATGGTAGAAATGAACGACTTCTAATTTCCAAATGGCCCATTGCCTTAAGCAAGATTACAAAGGGGAAAAACCTTAAGAGCTCTGGATAGATGTTGGAGATGGGGATTTTGTGTGCAGTTATTTAGTGGGGTTTTTTCACATATCTTCGTTTTCCCAGACTAAAGGTTTTTTTTGCATTAAAAAATTACCCTGCAAGGCCCTTGTGTTCCTTGCTTTAACTAGGGCATGTTCCCAAGAACTCAAACTATAAACTGGAGTATTTACCCCCCAAGGGTGGAGCTTTTTGCACTTTTAAGTGACTAGGAAGATAGGAAGCGGGTTAGCTGGACTGCAGGCTTCTCAGACTAAGAATCCACACCTGAGGCCTGAACATGAAGGCCAAGAGGCAGTGGCTGGGTGAAAGATTCAGTGGCTGCTTAGTTTCTGCTACTAGAGGCACAAGCAGTTGCTTGCCATTTTAGGTGGGCAGGATCATAAGAGTCAAGCCACAGATCTGCCAAAGGCCTGCGGTCCTCTTCATAAAGCCGTTGCATAACAATATGACCTGCTGTGAGTCCAGTGTAGACATGTTGTACAAGGCTGTGCCTTAAGATGACTCTTCTTGATGGCAGGGGAAGTATGGTTGATGACGGAGGGTGAAAACTCCCCAAGGTTAATGCTGTTTACCAAGCAAGATGCACCCTGAGGAATTTTCCATAAAGGAAAAGTGGGGAGTATGTAATGAAACAAGCAGTCACTCTTTGCAGGTACCCAGGACCTAGAGAAGGGCTTAGATTTACCTCTATAACACTGGGACACCTGCAAGAAGAACAGAGCAATTAGTGAAGCAGTGAATTCAGAAGGCATTGGGTGGGAATCAAATGATTTATACAATCATTGGCAGTCCCTGGATATGAAGGTAATAGTCTTCCAGTCAGTAGGAAAGTCATCAGTCAGCCAGCCCAGAGATTCAACTGCAGATGTGGCAAAAAGTTCTGGAAGGAAGCAGTAGGTTTTGGTGATGTTGGGTCACAGCTCTTTGCTTCTCTTGTCTGTAAGGAATGCTAAAGGCGAAGGGGATTCATCTGCTCTTTAGGATGCAAGTTA
>NW_017728917.1:7114738-7153449 GCF_001723895.1 Crocodylus porosus
CTCTTCCCCAAGAAAGTTCTGCCTTGTTGAACCAAGTAAATTACTTCCCTCTGGCATTAACTTGAATGACTGTGTGCTTTTCTCAGGTGTTGAAGACAGCCAGTATCCCACCATCCTCTGCTCTTCCTCCTCTGTCTTCAAGGCCTTCTTGGGGAGCAAGCTGCCAGGGAACCCTATAGGGTTACCAGTCCTGTCTTACTAGTCAGCTGATTGGAGGGCAGGAGGGGCATTCTCCTGAGATGGGAACCATCCCGGAGTCCCCAGAAAGTTCCTGCCTTGGGAAGAGAGCTCCAGCCTGGGATCAATTCCTCCAGGAGGTGTGCTGGAGGTCGGGGGACAATTATCCCACAGCTGAAAGGCTATTACAACCTGGACAACCTTGTAGTTGTGGCAGTTTGCCTGTGGAGAGAAGCGAGAGGCTTTCCATCCCTGCCTCCCCCGGCCAATAAAGAGCTGATTAACAAGTTGGGAGGGAGATTTCTCCTGGGACTAGAAGCCTTCTGGTACTGTCAGTAGCAGCTACTGCTTTCCAGCAACTGCCAGTGCCACTTGACAGCCTTGCCCCTTCCCAGGAAGGGGAGAGGGCAGGCTGTCAATGAGTGGACCCCCTAACGGCATGGGAGGTCAAGGGCCAGCCCTCCTGTGCCCCTAGACTGTGTAGCTCTCCAGCCTGGGGGTAGAATGCATGGTAGAAATGAACGACTTCTAATTTCCAAATGGCCCATTGCCTTAAGCAAGATTACAAAGGGGAAAAACCTTAAGAGCTCTGGATAGATGTTGGAGATGGGGATTTTGTGTGCAGTTATTTAGTGGGGTTTTTTCACATATCTTCGTTTTCCCAGACTAAAGGTTTTTTTTGCATTAAAAAATTACCCTGCAAGGCCCTTGTGTTCCTTGCTTTAACTAGGGCATGTTCCCAAGAACTCAAACTATAAACTGGAGTATTTACCCCCCAAGGGTGGAGCTTTTTGCACTTTTAAGTGACTAGGAAGATAGGAAGCGGGTTAGCTGGACTGCAGGCTTCTCAGACTAAGAATCCACACCTGAGGCCTGAACATGAAGGCCAAGAGGCAGTGGCTGGGTGAAAGATTCAGTGGCTGCTTAGTTTCTGCTACTAGAGGCACAAGCAGTTGCTTGCCATTTTAGGTGGGCAGGATCATAAGAGTCAAGCCACAGATCTGCCAAAGGCCTGCGGTCCTCTTCATAAAGCCGTTGCATAACAATATGACCTGCTGTGAGTCCAGTGTAGACATGTTGTACAAGGCTGTGCCTTAAGATGACTCTTCTTGATGGCAGGGGAAGTATGGTTGATGACGGAGGGTGAAAACTCCCCAAGGTTAATGCTGTTTACCAAGCAAGATGCACCCTGAGGAATTTTCCATAAAGGAAAAGTGGGGAGTATGTAATGAAACAAGCAGTCACTCTTTGCAGGTACCCAGGACCTAGAGAAGGGCTTAGATTTACCTCTATAACACTGGGACACCTGCAAGAAGAACAGAGCAATTAGTGAAGCAGTGAATTCAGAAGGCATTGGGTGGGAATCAAATGATTTATACAATCATTGGCAGTCCCTGGATATGAAGGTAATAGTCTTCCAGTCAGTAGGAAAGTCATCAGTCAGCCAGCCCAGAGATTCAACTGCAGATGTGGCAAAAAGTTCTGGAAGGAAGCAGTAGGTTTTGGTGATGTTGGGTCACAGCTCTTTGCTTCTCTTGTCTGTAAGGAATGCTAAAGGCGAAGGGGATTCATCTGCTCTTTAGGATGCAAGTTAAATTAGGTGACGTACGAGAAAAATGTAATCTTTTTCAGGACAAAGGAGAATGGAATGCTAAATCTAGAAGAATTACTGCAGCATTACGTTTTTTCCGTTTGTTTTAAACATTGGTCAGACCGATAAAATTACTTAAAACAGAATGTAGATACAGTATTGTGCTAGGAAACACAAACAAGTTGCAAGACGAAGCTGGTTAATTTTGCTCTCTGGATGGGTGTCTGTTTAGATATTGAACTTGTGTATGTATACTGTGTAAAACAGCAAGAACAAGGTTAATATGTTCAAAGTTTAGAGAAACCACTTGGAGAATGTCAAGGGAGACTTCATTGATCGAGTGGCTAAAATAAAAGGAAAGCAACCTGTAACATAGTACTGCAGGTGACTTTAAATTATTGTTAGGGGAAACGAAAAGCGATGAGATGGCAAATGTATTTTAAAATAAACTAAAAGTCATGAATACCTCCGTAAACAGAATAGCATAGAGCAATAAAACTCACTCGGGTAGCAGAGAGAGGAATAATATTAACTTTTGTATTGTTAAAGTTTTGGCTTGTTTTACAGTAAAAGGCAATGGGTCTTCACCCTGTCCCCCTTGAAATCATTGGGGATTTTTGCCCCTCATTGCAGCGAAGCCTTTTTATTTAATCCAACAGGTTGCCCTTATTGGTACCTACCAGATACTAGCTGGTGTTGTTTGGATGACCCCAGTTGAATGTGATCCTGGAAAGGATAAAAGAGATGGTCTAGATAGGCAAAATGATTGGGCTAGACAGGAAGGCAAGGGAGAATGAGCCATAGAGTTCAGTGGCCACTGAACAAAGTTATTTTAAAGATCCTGTCTGGCATTTGGCAAGGGGGGAATTGATGGAGTGTGGAAGGAAAGCAGAGTGATGAGTTTACTTAACCAGCGACTGGGGCAGGCACAAGTCTCACAAGCGCTAGTCTGCAAAGCATCTGGTAACTTGAAATGGTTCCCTGTAGAGGAGGCATTTCTGAGAGTTATTTCAAGGCAGGTTGTGCTTGGGTTTGTACACAGCTGTCTTCAGCTGTGCATCAACAGCTGCACTCAAAAACCTCTTGGAGAAATTAAGTTACTACCTGGTAAACTGACTGTTAAAGGGATGATGGGTGAAGATAGAAACATTATGTAAATTAGCTAAACCTGCTATCTTTAAAACTCTGTGGGGGAAAGAATATAGAAAATCTGATGATACACATACAGCTCTGGAAAAAAAAAAAGTGAGAGACACATCCCTCAAGCTCAGTGCTGGAATAATAGTGGAGGAATGATGTTACAGAGAAGGGGCCCAGGGAGGGCATAAAGTATACCTTCTGCCCACCTTGCCAGCTGTGGAACGTATCTGGGCATGTGCAGAAAGCATCAAAGAGATACTGAGAATGGCAGAATTCACCTAAATTAACCCCCCCAAAAACCAGTGGCAGGGGCAGTGGGGTGTGCACGTGGCACTTGGTAGCACAAGATTTCTTGATGCCCTGGGAGGTCATGAGAGCAGAGGACCTGGAGCTCCTCCGTTCAGTCTCCAGATGAGCCATTCGTTCTACCTGTACTATGCAGCAGGGTTGACAATAAAATGCTGCCGTTTTATTGATGTCCATAAGACTTCAACATGTGCTTAAAGCTAAGAATCCACTTAACTTTTCTGCCCGTGTGAGTGAGCAAGTCTTCCTGCTGGGGACCATTAAGGTCTAGTACTATTTACCTCTGTCCCAAAAGAGAGTTGTAAGTTTTAATTCATTGAGTTCCACATTCTTAGGTGAGACCTGTTGGAAGTGAATGAGGGATTGTTTTTATCTGGCTGAAGACCGCTTTATAGGATAAAGAGCAGACTTCGTAGGTACTGGAAGAAGTCTGGTTGCACTAATCCACTTCAGAGACTGTCTGATAAAGTATCTTGTCTATGGCTAGCTTAATGGAGAGCAACCTAAAATTCTTTTTTGGTGTAGTTTTACTAGAGTATTTAAATGCATTTATTCTTCCTGCGGGGGAAGGAAAGAAGCTCATCTCATGATGAGTCAGGTCCCCTAGTGCATGAACATTTTTAAAGATTCATTTTGGCTTTCTAGTTGCTTTCTATTCATTGAATCTCTAGAGGTCATATTTTTCAAGCTCTAGAAGAGCAAGGGTTTAGTTGGTTATCTTTCCGAAAATGAGAATGGGTTAATATGTCCCCCCCCTCCCCCCCCCCAAGTGTCCTCATGCGGTGTTATAAAGCAATTGACCGTGACGCATAAAATATACATTATGGAATAATTTCTAAACTCAAGTGTGGAAAACAGTTTTGACAATGAGATACCAAAATGACAGCATACTAAATTAGGAGAAACAGGATTGGATAACAAAGCTGTGATCCATGTAAGAAATTTAGTAGTGTGTGAAATATAACTTCTGATTTCACCACAATGCTCTTTCACATCTCTTATGCCTTTTCCTTGTTGTGGGAAGAGGGCGGAGGGGGGCAAGAGAGAGAGAGGGAGTGTGCAGGCAGTGCACATATATCAGATCCATGCAAAAGCAAATAATGAAAGATTTAAAAATTCAGCCATAACCTTAAATGTTCTTGTTTTTACTGCTTTGGTCATAACCTTATCTGTAACTGCTTTTTTCTGATTTTATTTACTCCTGAATCTGCTAAATCTCCCCACTCTCCTCCAAACTGCAGCCACAGATGCTGTCAGCTGCATGCATAATAGTTTCAGTGGCATCTTAATGACAGGTTTACTTCACTGTTTCCTAATGAGCAAGTACCTGCTCAGTACAATTAATTGCCAATAAAGGCGAAGTGATAGGAGGTGAAATGAGGGCTCTGCAGTTGGGTTGAAGCTACATGATCAACATAATGTTGGGTACAACTGACTGCAAACCATTCAAAACACCTTGACACTTAGAAAACAACGAACAGTGAATGATTTTCAGTTGCATCTGTATTGCAGTAAAAATGCCAAGTGAAATCCTTTTTCACAGCATTACATTAGCTATTATACATTACCTTTGAGAATGGAGGCAAAGCCGATTTGTCGTTGGTTGGCAAAATAGGGGAGTCTGGATGTACGAGTATTGTAATGGAGAGGGGAAACTAGCAGACACTTTGATCTATGGAGCAAAATTTAACTTATTTTCAGCAGGTCCTCTTGGGTACCCTAACTCTATACCTTCCTAAAGCGTGCTCTTCAGGCATTTTGCTCCAAAGAGTCATCGTATGAAATGGGATTCATATTCACAAGCTTTCAACTGTACCAAAAAAGACAGTGACCAACCGGGATTCATTTTTACATTGGCATGTCTTTCCTTCCAAGAAGAGAGCAGAGGGCAGAGAAGCCAGGTCACAGCAAGTGAGTATCAGCTGCCTGTGAGGGACACTGACAAAGACTTCTGGGCTCCTGCCATCTTTTAAAAGCCCTGGTTATTGACAAACTAAGAGAGGGAATACAATAAGGGTCAGGTGGATGAGATTTCTCAGATGAGGACAAGAGATAAGGCTGGGGAGAATGACAGCTGTGGCTACAGCTGTGACTAGTTGAATGTCACAATCACTTCAACACTTCCCTCCTCTCCCAGTCCTCCTTTCTTTAGACAGTGTATGAAAAATGTTTAAACCAATGCAGTTGTCTAGTTGAGTGCTTGGGAACATTAGATTAGAACAAATGAAGTGATGAACAAATAGATGCGAGTGGTTATTCTCTCATTTACTGGTGTAAATCTAACATGCTCCTGGGTGATTCTGATGAGGCTCAATCAGTTGAAACTGGCTCAAGGCTTGAAATAGTGTTATGTGTTGATCTATGCTGGAATGCTTCTGTCTTCTTATTTTGTAGTCTTTGCTGCTGTGGCATAGAAAGCCCTCTTTATTTTATTAAATCGTAGTGGGTCTGTATATATGGTGATTTGACCCTTGTGTATCTGTGACTTGAAGAGCCATTTGCAATTTCATTCCCAATTTAAAAAAAAAAAAAGTTGTCTAGGGATACTCATTTCTCTGCCATGGAGATGTGGAAAGCAGGAGAGGCAAGTTAGCTTACTGATACAAATACATCACTCGGTTACTAGGGCTAGGGGTAGAAATTACACATAAACTGCTATAAGTGATCAGAAACCATTTTAAACCTGTAAGGCTAAGTACAGATAGTTAGAAAACCTAAGGTTGAGTGGATTCAGTCTTTGCAGGTTAGTCTAAGCTGCAGAGATTAAACTGAGAAACAACTGGACAAACATTTACTTCTGATACAGGAAATGCAGCCACATGCCTGCAGTAGCTCAGGCCAGAAGCTGGGAGGCGCTACAGCACAGCTCTTTGATGCACAGGCACATAGCCAAAATGGGCTGTGTGTTCACTTCCTCTTCCTGCTGCCCCTGAGGTCTCTGGGATTTGCAGTCCAGAATCATAGGAGTGGGACTCTGCAGTGTTGCTCATCACTTCCTCTTCCTGCTTCCAGGTGCCTCTGGGATTTGTAGTCCACCATTGCAGCCAGCAGTAAGTTTAGCAGGGCAGAGCAGCTCTGCATTTGGAGGGAAGTGGGGTTAATCCCCTTCCCTGACTCCAGACCCTAGCCAGGGTTTGTCTGGCAGGGCGTGGGGGGGTGTGCAGTCCCTGCCACACCCCCATATCTGCTCCAGCAGAGAGAGGTTGGCGGTAAGTGAGCCCAGCCAAGCCTAGGGCTGGAAAGCATGCTGGGATCCTGGGAGACTGTGACTTAACTTAAACCAGCAGGGGGCCTGGGACACAAGTTTTTTCATATATCAGTTTGACCCAAATCAGTTAAGTCTGATACTACATTCAGCCAGGTTTATCTTAAACCGTTTCAGCCATTTTGAAACTGCTTTATGTGCACTGAAACCTGTTCCAGGTTTAACCAGTTTCTGATCATTTAAATTGCTTTATGTGCAACTTCTGCCCCTAGCTTAACAGAACAGAAGTTCACTGCACATAGACTGGTTTCAAAATAGCCAAACCCAGTTTAAAATAGACCTGGGTGGATGTAGTATCAGATTGAATCACTTTAGGTTAGAGTGGTCTATTGAACTTCTGTCCTAGATCCCCTCCCAGAACAGATTACCCTGGCATCCCAGGATGATATGTGGCTCCTCACTAGCCCCTCTTCACAGGGTGGCCCACTAGAACCATGGCTCAAACTCCGCTGCTCCAGCCAAGCACCAGGCTGGCCCTGCCTCAGGGCTGTCACAGAGTTGAGGCCTGGTCTGCCTGGCAGCAGCAGCAGAAGGGAATTTTCCCTCATCCCTGCATGATCGGACCACAGATTGACCCCACCCCTACAGGTGGGGGTGGGGGGAAGAGCCCCTCAGATCAGTGCCATGTCCCCCCCATGTGGTAGGAGCCCCATACCTCAGGGGGTTTCCTGCAGCCTGGGATCTCATGAGCCTTGGTCTGTCCTGCTGAGGGACCAGAGGCGGATTCCACCTGCATCCCATCCTCCACCTGATCCCACAGATAAGGACTCAAGGGACCCTGGCCTGGGATGGAAGAAACCCCCTCTGGGGTGGGGCTGGCCCCATGTGGGCAGATGCCAAGCTGTGAAGGCTGGCACATGGACAGCCCTCCCCATGTTGGAGGACAGCACAGGCTTGGGGGTGCTAGGCAGCCAATCAGGGAAGGTTCACACTCAGCTGGCCTCAGCAATGGCCAGCAGGCTGGGAAGCATGCTCTAGCTCCCCCCACCACTTGGCCTGGGCCAGTGCAGGCATCTGGCTGCCTTTCCTAACTGAAAAGTGAACGTGAGTTCAGCTGGTTATTGGTCCAATCTACACAGCTTAAAGAAACCTGTGAAGATTGGGTCGATTTCACCTCAGGCCTCTTGACTGTTTGTACTTAGCCAAGATGTCTACATGCATTCCTGAGAGTTTGAAACAGAATGTGGTTTTTCCTTTGAGCAGTCTTTTTAAAGCAGTGTGGAAACCGCTAATCTTGTGAAGACAAGTCAACCAATATGTCTAATTTTATTAACAGATGGTGATCTGTATGAGTAGACTGAGCATAGTAACAACAATACAATGAATGCTTTAATTGCTAGCCATAGAGATATGATTTTATAGCCTTGAGGTAGGGTGTTTTGTTAGATTTAAGCATCATGTTTTGAGTGGTCAGATGCACCGAGTTGATCACCTGATTAACAGCCTTTTTACTATTTTGGTGAATTATGAAAGACTTATTTGGCCCTTAAGGTTACTTAGTTGGTAGGTTACCTCCTTGTTAGTGTTGGGCTGCATAATAGCATCTCTAAAGGCAAGCTTCAAATTGCCATTCTCTTTTCAATAAAACCCTATTTCAGTTTCTTAGCTTCTTCAAAATGCTACTTTGGGAAACGAAAAGCCTTTGATGCTTTGCTTTGTCCCGAACACTTTATAGAACAAGATCTGTAATTGATGCAACCACTTCCATCTCAAGGTTTGCTTTCCCAGCATTTATGTGGCTTAACACACTGACCTCATCACCTCAGGATTTGTGTGTGTGTGTGTGTGTGTGTGTGTAATTGCACAGTTAGTATATCCATGACTAGTGATAAAATGATTTCATAATAAGCTTCCAGCCCTTTAATATTGCTAAGTGGATATTTTCAAAGTTAAAGGCAAAATCCATAATCAATCTCTATAAGGACTTTTTCCTGAAGAAGCACAAGGGAGGCTCTGGCCTATGTATAATTTCAGCTAAGTAGGTCAGCAAGGACAAAACTTGTTTGCTAGCATGAGCAGTATGCAAATTTAAATGTTCCTGAGCCCTGCTCTCTGTTGGCTCTGTTTTTTTGGCAGGGGAGTGAGTTCTGGAGCATAGAGCTCTTGTAAATTCCAACTTGGTGCCGTCTGGATTTGCAGAAACAGAACGGGCAGGCAGAACAAATGCACAATGGGGTGTCCTGGCTGCCTGCACTGGAGTTTTGATGTCAGGATTACCTCCCAAAGCAAAGACAACTGGCATGGTAGGCTTAACTTCTGTTCTGTCAGCCTTCCTAGGGTCCTTCAGTGGACTCGCTCCTCCCATCTCCAAGTCTCATCTTCCATTAAGGAATCTGCTTTACACTCTTGCAGATAACATGCTTCCAGGCACCAGTAGGGAGCCAGGGAACACTGCCATGCAAACAGGTTGCAGGAAGCATGGCTTTAGGTCTGCTGTACCTTCCAGTTGCCAGAGCGGCTCCATTTGCCCTTCCTATTCTTCTATCCAGACCTCACTTTTTTTATTAGAACTTCTTCTGGTTCGAGAAGTTCAAGGCTTTAGAGTGTTTTTTCTTTGGAACATGCATTTTTAAAATACTTTTAGAGATATTAAGTTTATTATTTCTCAGTTGTAGCATTTGGAGACTTCTTTGGTTGACATAAAATAGTAAAATGTGTGCTAAACTCTCTTGCCACACACAGTTGCCTCAGGGTTTTGGCTCATATGAAAAATACTCATCATGCAGCTGTCACATCAATAGAACTTAAGCAAAACCTGTTCCTTTTGCTCATTTTTACTTAGTTGCACTAAGTCAACTAAGCTCAAACATTTGAGTTTTCACCTGTGTTGCATTTCAGATTCCTTTCACATCATTGCAATTATGAATACATCTCAATATATTATAAAAACATGCCTTCCCTAGTGTACGTTCAGTAAGATATGGTGTATGATAAGTACAGAAAATTGTCTATCTGCGGCAACGGAACAGGAAGTCCTAGAACAGTGTGGTTTGGGCTTTGTGTCTTGGTCTATCGATTTTCCTGTTGATTGGCATTCAGAAGGAAGCAATAGACAACAGATACAGTTAATTTAAGGATTACTCAAAAGGCAGTCCTGGGAGACATGCAGTGAATACATACTTTTATTCTTGTGGTCAAAATAATTTAAGTTTTCCCTAAAAGGAGTTTATGCTCCCCCTCCCTGCATCTGTTTTTATTATTTAGCTATAAAATAGCAAATATTAATCCTGGATTGATGACATTCTGATCTCTGTGTGTTTGTGACACCTTTGGTGCATGCTTCTGATTTTAAATTTTACAGCTTCAGCAGTAGGAAGAGTTGTAATGCTGCCAGGCTGATAGTGCTTTGTTTCACCAAGAGTAATCAGAATTTATAATAGTTATCTGGCTGCTTTGTGATACCACAGAGCTGAGTATAATGTAAGGCCTAAGACTTTCATTGCTGCTTTTTATGACAGACTGTTTCCTCAGGTCTTACCCTAAGGAACTTGCATACAATATCTGCCCTAACTTTGAACTGGTGAGTCTCAAACTGGGGTCCATGGACTCTTGGTCATCTAGCAAAGCTAGGTCGAGTACCTAGCTAAATTCTGTACCTGGCTTGAAGCTGCTAAATTGTTGTAAAAGCTGCCTACATGTATGCTCATTCACGTTCTAATTGGAATGCATCAGAGCAGACTTGAATCCAGAAACCACTTTAGTTAAAACACTCCCCACCCCCAAGCACGTGTATAGGCAGCCATCAAGGCCAGGTACAGACATTACATTTTTACCAGTGTAAGTGATCAGAAACCAGTCTCGATCTGTAACGGAACAAAAGTTCAGCACGTGCAAACTGGTTTCAAAGTGGCAGAACCCAGTCTAAACTTCGTCCCTGGCACCAAAGGGCAAGCGTGTGTTCTGTTCAATACTGATCTGAACTACACCGCTTACAGAAAACCGCCTAACTTAGATCAATTCCACCTCATGCTTTTTTGAATGTCTGTACCTAGCTTAAAAGGCTAGCAATAAATTTTGCTACTTTAGGGAAAGATTCTATCTTCCTCTGCCATGTTAAACAGCATTGTTTGTTTAATGAGTAGCTTCCATAGGGTACAAGGTGCTGCTCAGCATAAGGGTTATAAGTATGAGGATCTGGTCCATACTTATGTACACAATTGCTACAGATGTATGTAATTTTGAAGGCAGGGACAGGGGGAGAGGCTCCTGTTCAAGCGCTGAACATGAAGTGCTATATGAAGTTAAGCAGCCTGAAAAATTAGGCCCCAGACATGTCAAATTGGGTCTACAGAATGAAAGGTGTTGGTGTTTTTTAATAAAACTGTAACATCTCTGCATTGGTTCACAGCTGTTAGTGCCAAAGAGACCATTAGAGCTAGTCTGACTTGGAGACTGCGGGCTCTTAAATTGTATCAAGTTACCCTTCTCTTTTTCCCTCTCTATCCAGTATTCAGATATAATTGGCTAAAGAAGAATGGTGTTCAGGTATGACCCAGAAATGGAAAGGATCTGGTGAGTTGCTATGAGACTTCAAGAGATTTACCAGCAAGTTTTTAAAAAATCTCTCGTGATAAGTCTGCATTAGTCCAGACAGTATTACAGAGAGATCATGTGTTCCATGGCAAATCCTACAAAATCTAGCATAGTAGCTAAGTGATTGCTGTGAGAGACACCACTGAACCTCTGAAGTACAACATGACCTAGTGAGAGTACAATATTTTAAGCTAGTTCAAGACATTTTAGTATGAATATTGTAATAGATGCACTGTAAATGAGAGTGGGTACAAAACATTTGGTCCTGTCAAAGCCTTTTAACCCTCACTGCCAAGCAGGACCTGTCAGTCCTCTCTCTTAGCTACTGGTTTTGCTCTTGCTGAAATCTCTTGATTTTGTTTTTTCTTTATTTCTCTGTAAACCAACCACAAGTATTTAAAATAATCTATAGAAAAGTTTTCTGCTGCCAAAAGGACTGGATTGTGGGTTTCCCAAACTTGGCAGTGTGAGGATGTGTGGTACCTTTTTGAAACAGCTTAGCTAGATTCGAGGGGACAACTTAGTGGTGGGCCAACCATGGGACTGTTTAACTACTTAGGAACTGGTGGGAAGCATATATTCGCACTTTGAAAATACTCCCACCAGATTACTGTATGGCCCAGATGAATGAAGGGACATATTCTGCTTCCTTTACTCATGCTGTGTAGCACTTTATTGTACAAGTAGCTCCATTGATTTCCACAATAAAATACTTCTCCACAGGAGAAAGCATAGCACATGAGATAACTAATGCAGCCCATGCTGTTTCCACATTTATTGGTCATTTGAGTTTCACTTTTGGAAAGATATTATGAATGTGCAGAGGGCAAACGCAAGCTTTTGTGGCGCACTTAAACCCCGAAGCATTACATTATCTATAAAGGTAAAGTTTTAATAAGAATAGAGGAATAGTCAGACGTGACAAGACTAGTGCTCCATCAAGTCTAGTTTCCTCTCTCCATCAGCAATCAGCTCCAGATACTTCAGAGAGAAGAGTACTAGAAACCCTACAGAAGCTGGTTACAGACTAACCAGCCTACAGGAGAGGTTTCCTCTTTACCTCTCTTTAGCAGTCACCTCCTGAAGCATAATTTCATCTGTGTTGATGTTTCGGATCTGAACACATGGTGTAAAAGCTGCCCCTTGTATAGAAGGAGCTGAATAATGATCTTGAAATACAATTTCTTTGATTGGTCTATGTTAGAAGAGCAATGCAAGACAAGACATTTCATCACCAGCTTTTGAAATTTCATTGGACAGCTTCCTGCTGGTGGTTTGCTGGAAAAATTCAGCCAAGATTAGTGCATTTTTTCCAGACCAACATGCAAGAACAGCAGGTTCATGTACATGAGATGTTTACTGTGGAGCAAACCAATTAGCTCCATAGTAAACATCTCAGCACCTACAAGTACTGTCCTGCTGTGGAGTTTGTTTGTGCGCAGCAGTGCACATGTAGGTGCTGCCCCAGCTGGCTGGGGCATGAGGGTGCTTCAGTGTAGACGTTGCCTGCTGGCTAGCCCCACACTGGAGAACCCTAATGCCCCAGCCGGCCCTTCCACAGAACATTGGGCCATGTCAAAGCAGCCCTGGGCTGGCAAGCTGACCCCTCCGGGTTCCCTGCCAGGTGTTGGCACTGGATTTATGATACATATAGCTTGTTCCAGGTGGACCCAAACTCTTGGACCAACCATGACCTCCATTTGAGAATAGGCAAATTTTATTTATACAGAGTGATAGCAGATAAGAATAATACAGGCAAGGCAAACAAAATACTGCCCCCCCCCATTCTATATCAGTACTTGAGTTTCACCCTGTGATTCTTTCTTGAATGTCAGATGTCAGCAGCCTGGAGGTTGAGGACTGAGGCCCGCCCCACTGGTGGGGTGGGTGAGATAGGTTGGTGGTGTGTACTCTGTCTATGGTGGCCTCAGGTTCTCCGCTTGGGGACTTTGCTGCTCTGAAACCCCTCCTTTTGTTGTGTTTCTCCCCTCTGCTGACTCTTCATTCCTGGGTACTGTTGATTGGTCTTCCTGTGGTCCTCCTACCATCCACATTCTCTCCTGTCAGCATATTCCTTTGTTGCAACAAACCCATCACATGCACACATCTTAATTTGGTCTTTTTACCGGTGTCTTAATTTGGTCCATCCACCAAAACTAGAAATCCCTAAGTGTCCTGCAGCTAGTCACTGTGACCTGGCCAGTGCAGCAGAGTTCTTTATCTCATATTATGGAACAGTGTGGTACACGTCTTCGATTTCCCAGCCTGTCTATGCCCGCTCCAGACACGGGCCTTGAAGGAATGTTTGTCACAAACAGGTTTGTAAAACCAATTAACCCTTGCCATTCCCCCGGACCATTATTGTAATGCATAGCTACTTTACCTACAAGCCAATTCCTAAAAGCAAACCTCTAAATATCATTTTATAGCCATCAGCAGCCAGGGCTGCTTCAACCTGGCTCCGCATGCTGGGATCCAAGGCATACATTTAAATGCAGTGCCTAGGAACAATAAACTGTGCTGGAGTGTATTGCTTTGCTTTTAAGATGCATGTGTAGATGCACGCAGTGTGTGTTTATCTTTTGGTGTAAAAGTTGGCGAGAAGACAGGCAGCAGCTCTTTTTGTTCAGTGGTTTGGAGAGATTAAAGCTAGATAGAACCAACATATGGGACCACCACTTTCGGTCCTCTCTTTTGTCTTTGATGAAATAACCAGATTAAGCTGGAAGTAAAAGTTGTTTTATTAGGCTACCACAAGTGATCAGTTTTGTGGTGAGTCTAGGGAGAGAGAAATGGGGAACTCGACTCCAAAGATGCATGGCCTTGCCTCAGCCTTTTATACAGTAGTGGTTTACGTCTTACAGGCATTTGTTTTGCTGACAAAACGTGCACCCGTTTTAGAGCAGCAGTTACTGTGCCAATCATAGATATCATTCATTTAGGTTATTTTAGCAGTATTAGGCAAGCTCTCTGCTTCAATGCATCTGGTGTCTTACCCACTTTGTTTTTTGTTTGATTTGACGGCATTAGATTTCCTTTTGATCTTAGTTCCCTGGCATTCATATTCTGCACTTTCATTGACCTTATGCATGCCAGCAAAATAGATCATCCAGTCTTAACTTGTGAATCACAGGCCCCTAAGTTCTGCTGTACTACCTGTCATTGACCACAGTAACTTGTGTTGGGCTAGAACAGGAGTGCTCAATCCCCAGCGCACAGAGCCATGTCATTTGGCCTGCAGGGCTCCCCATGGGCCCAAAAATTTGGTAGGAGAGTAGTGGCAGGTAATGACTGTTTTTCTGCTGTCAGATTTCCACACCTGTAGGATAGTTCTGTGCACTAGATTGGGCACACAGCATCTGATCTGGCCCGCAGACCAGCCCCACATTACTTAACTGGCCCGTAAGGCCAAAAGTTGCCATAGACATATACTATCCACCCTAGTGTTAGTGTTTTAGACATCCAGACTTTTATAAATCTAAACTTTTTCTTTTCTTTTCTTTTCTTTCTTTTTTTGGTATCAAACAGCTTTTTGGTTCCTGCTGACTAAGCAGTCCAGATTTGTTCTGTGCGACTGCTCCACCCTCAAAATACTTTACTATTCTGACTATCTTTTCATGTTGTCTACAGATTTTATCAGGTGTACTGCTCTCAGGATACTGAAAATGTTGACTAATATTGATGCAAATACCCATCCTTGCAGACTGCTATTGACAACTACCTTTTGAGTTAGTCAGTTCTTAATCCATTTACTGTGTGCTCTCTTGACATTGTGTAGTGCTGATTTAATTTTAATGAGAATGCTGTGTGATGTTAATTTAATACAGAAATCTGACATCCACGAAGCCCCCTTTTTATCAGCCAAAATTTTAATCTCAAAGACGAATCCAATTTGTTTGACATTGACCTATTTTCCATAAAATCATGTTGACTGTTAATAATTTTGGTTTTTAATCCTTTTAATTCTTTATTAAATGAACCTCATGGCCTGATAACACTGCTGAGCTAATAATGAAAAGCTGCTAACTGGCCTATGGCTACCTGATTCATCCTGTTTGGCCTTTTTTTTTACTGCTAGCACAACTCTTCCAGTACAATTTTAGAATACTGGGCTAATTCCAAAAGTCATCACCAATCTAGAGATCTCTGAGCTACCGGGTTACTCTCATTTATCATGAAAAAGCTATCTTAATGTCCTACTTGACAGGGCTGTGCAAAGCTTCGGTCCCTGATTTGATTCAGTGCAGATTTGGCTCAATTCAATTCCAAACCTCTGAATCCAAATCAGATTGGAGGACCCTTTAATCTCTCTGAATTGAATCAGAACCCTCTGAATTGATTCGGAAAGATTCGGACATAGAGACAGCTTTAAATGTTTTTTCTGTATACCTCTAGGTAGCAGGGGCTTGTGAATACTATGGTTCTGGGGTGTATGGAGTGTCCCACAGAAGTATGGTGGGCTCTGCAGCGCGTTTGGCAGCAGACCCAGAAGTGGACCAGAAGCACTTCCAGTCTGCTTCCGGGTCCACCAGGGAGCATGCAGAGGGATCCTCTCATATTCCCCGGCTCAGCAACTGGTGCCTCCTGGGTCTGGGTGAGAGCACCTGGGGTCCCCCGGTGGCTGATCGCTGAGCCAGGGAGGCTCGGGGGGGCCCCAGCATGCTCCCCGGCAGACCCAGAAGTGGATCAGAAGTACTTGCAGTCCAGTTCTGGGTTCACCACCGAGCACGAACACTTCTGTGGGATGCTCCACGTGCCCCAGTATCGCAGCCATCATAAGCTGTGCCTACTACCTCAATGTACGTAGAAAAAACTTTTAAAGCTGTGTATATGACCGAATTGCCGATTCTCTGAATTGGCATCGAATCTTCAGATTCAGATTCGGCTGAATCGAATTAGGGACAGTGATGTGAATCAAAGAATTGAATCACTGTCCCTGATTTGGGCCAAATCCGAATCAAATAGGGCCCACTTCACACACCCCTACTGCTTGGTTAGTAGTGGTCTGGAAAGTACTTTCATGACTCCACCTTTACACATTGGTAAATGACATCCTTCCATGCCTGTGACCTGGTTGTCTGCCTTGTGTTTGATTGACATTGGTCTACGTCAGACCTTTCTTGGTGTGACCTAATGTCTGAACCAGACGATGGCTCCTGATCAAGGTTGTCATCTGACATTCAGCCTGTACCCATGACTAAGACTCTGGATCTGAAATGGAACCATTTTCATGTACGTTCCCTAAAACAGAAATGTTTATCAAATTCTTCTGCCTTCTCGGAGTCATTACTGACTGTTTTACTACCTCTATCTAGGAACAGGTCCAATTGTTATAAGTATCTTTTTTTTTCCTCCCAGTATATTAAAAACTTGTTGTTTTGATTTCGGCCAGCCCTTTTCTCTACCTTTTATCAATCACCTACACTTTTTGTATCTTCTAACTTATATCATTTGCTATCTCTCCCTTCCTTTTTTTTCTTATTTTTATACAGCGTAGCATATAATAACTATAATATGGACATATGTACATACGTACACATTCCTATTAGCTGTCTTGCTTTGCTACTGAATTTGGATGAGCTCTTGTGGATTCATGGCCATCTAATAAACAATTCTTTAAAGAATTCATAGTCTTAATTTGCATTTTTCTTTCTGAATTTTTTCCTCACAGTCCATTTTGCTGATAATTTGCTAAAGTAAAGTAAAATTAGGCTTTTTGAAGCACCAAGTGTGTACGTTACTGCCTGGGCACTGTCCTTTTGTTTGCCCATATTGATGTAATTAGGTCACAATTGCTAGTCCCTAGGCAACCACCAACTTTCAGTCCAGCTATTTAATTCATCTTTATTCATCGTAATGAGGTTCAGAAAAGCTACCTTGCACTAGATGTAATGTCTCTTGGCTAAGAAAATTGTCGTCTCTAATTATAGACACTCTAAGGATGTTTACTTCTGTCTGAACAGGATGTCCAGTGTAATGCTCCTCTGTTAACACACATCTACACGTGCATTAATGTGCTTTAGTTAATGTGCATTAAATCTAGTATCTCCATTTTGAGGTACTAAAAAAATACACGTTAGCCTGTCTAAATGCGCATTGACTAAAAAGCCTGGGCATTTTTACACATGGTCCTGATGCAGCGCCAGGCGCTTTTAATTAAGGGGCTACGCTAATTAAAGCACCTGCATGTCACATGCATCAGCAGCACAGTGCGTCCCTATGCTAAGCAATGGTGGCTGGACACTTTGAACTACAGCAAATCAAACGTGTTCAAATTTTCTCCATGCAGAGATGCACTGCGCCACTGATGCACATGATGTGCGAGGTTGCCAGAGTGCATCGATTTACCCGCTCCTGCAGACTCAATTAATCCAGTCTGCTCTGATGCAACTGGATTTCCAATGTGGGAGAGCTGGCTCTCCATGTGTGTAAGTGCCCCATGGTTTTTAAGTGACACTTAATGCATATTAGCTTATTTTAATGTGAATTAACTAAATAGCGGGGCATGATTCTTTGGGTAGATTTTATATCTTTTATTAGACCCACTAAATAGTTGGATAAATTGTTCTTTGCAAAGAACAATTTATCCAACTATTTATTTAGTCTAAGATATCACATCTGCCCAAATAACCTTATCTGCCTATGTCCTTAAATCAGTACAACTACAACCGACAGCTCTATCTAAATAGCACACTTTTTAGTGATGCTTTAATGTGCATTAAAATAGGCACATTCAAGCACACGTGTAGATGCACCCACACAGTTGCTTAAGGAGTAAGTCGTCATGTTTTCCGGTTTAATTTGATGGTCTCTAATAGTTCTCAACTCATGCTATCACTTTCCTCCCCTCCCCCACACAGATTAATTAGCTCATTGATCCATATGTTTGACCTGTGATCTTTTAAACGATATTTTAATATTCATATGAAATGTCAGCCCTCATTTCATTACCTTGGCTCTCTTCTAAGCTGTTTGTTACTAGAAATATTAACATTTTTATATTCTTCAAGTTAATCCTCCTCTTAGTTGCTTTGCTTGGATTGTGGATGCAAGTCTGTAGCTGTATAAAATGCAGCTAGCACCGCTCCCTCATCTTGCAAGCGTGTTATGAAGATGAAATAAGTGTTTGTAAAATATTCATACTTCAGTTTTCAGCTTTGAGTTTATCCATAAGGAAACTTTAATATGTTATATTCAGATCAGTTTAAACAGTGCAGCAAATATGACATGGTAACACATTGAACAATGAGGATAAACATAATACAGTAAAATCTCTGTTATCTGGCATTTAACTAACCAGAATACTTAACTAGAATTTCAGTGGTGGGATGCACACGGCACTGCACCACTTTGCTGCCTGCTGCACTGCTCTGAGGATACCTGCGCAAGTTATCCGAGTGCACGCGCCCCTCCCCCTGCTACAACCAGGCTGTCCCGGCATTTGGGGTGGCTGTGATGGAATCTTTATCTGTATACTATTTTGTTCTTTATACAGTACGTTTTACTGTAATGTATGGAACACTACTACTTTGAAAATTTGCACTACAAGTAGGCACTGTTTTCTTGAGTGTAACTCTCAGGTGACCAGAATTTTTAGATAACCAGCACCGCCCCCCAGCGCCACTGAGTGAGTTCCGTTCATCCAATGCAGTGAGCGAGGCCAGGGTCCTGTGGAAAAATAGTGTCATTAAAGACTTACCATAAAGTATATACCTAAGGCTGACTCCAGATCGAGGAAGCAGACAAACTTTGAGTTTGTTTTAATTTGGCAACCATATTGAACTTTACTGCAAGCTTCTGTTTCCGGGAGATGTATGAAAGGTGGGAGGGATTAACTTCAGCCCTAACGAGCTCACCTGCTTGCTTTAGGGTTTTTGGAAAGGATGCGTGCTGCAGTGCTGTGCGTGGGGCCATTTTATCTGGCTGTTGCAAGGGGGGCAATGGCACCTTGAGGGGGTTTTGTGGGGTCCCAATTGAGAACCCCTGGTACAGACTATGGATCTTTAAAATATGTGTTGGGCTGCAGGAAGCTTGACATTTTGGCTGAGTACAGACAGTCAGAAAGTCCGAGGCTGAATCAGTTCAGTCTTTGCAGTTTAGTCTAAGCTGCGTGGATTGAGTTAATAAACGAGTGAACAGACATTCACCTTTATTCCAGAAATGCAGCCACCTACCTGCGATGGCCCAGGCCAGAAGATGGGGTGGTGCTAGAGTACGCCTCCCTGTTCGGCTGGATCAGACCGCTTGGGCCAAGGCTAGCTCACCCACCCTGTGGGGGGGAGGGAGTGTTGCGGGGGAGGTGCAAAGCATCCTGGGATGATGGGGCAGTATGAGTTGACTTGAATCTGGAGGGGATCTGGGACAGAAATTCAGTAAACTGATTTAAACTGAATTAGTTCAGTCTGATACTACATCCGTCCAGGTTTATCTTAAATTAGTTTTGGTCATTTTGAAAGCAGTTTATGCACTGAACCCCCCCTGTTTGTATTACAGAAGTGAACTGGTTTCAGAGCACTTACACCAGTTTATTTGTAACTTCTGTCCCTAGGCTTCAGCTTTGGAGGCTTGTTAATTGCAGGTTTCCAAAGCAGATAATATACATGTAGACATTAACAAGCAAGCCTTTTATCCCATAGCTAGCTAAACTGTGCACCTCATGCTGCTTTTCCAGGTATCCTGTGCCTGAAGTAACTTGCTCAGTTATTAAATGGTGAGTTCCGCCCCGATTTCTGCAGTGCACGTTCCATGCAGAATTCATTTATAACCTGAAAGAAAGCCCTCGACGGTACTAATTCCATTCCATATGTTAAATGTACCCCAGGCAGTAAATATGGGACAAGAGCTGTGCTTGTAAGTGCACCTTGAACACAAGCTCCTTTCACCTCTCCTGCTTCTTATCTAAGTATGAATTTGAAGCAAGGAGTGGGGCAACTGAAAAAAAGGAAAGGGGTGGAAATATTTGAGAGGAAGATTTTGGGTTATCTATTAATTTAGCAAAACCCCCAGTAGCCTGCCACTGGGACTGAGTGGTTCTGCTGGGGTTTTTTTTTTTTTAATCCTGTTGATCTCTGTGTATATTTAGTCCCAGTAGAGCTAAAGTAGATGCTTAACTTGATGCGCAAGTAGTCCCATGAATCAGTGTGTCACTGTCACAATTGGTGCTGAAACTTGAGCTTATGTTTTTGGGACGTTGCTGGATAGAGGCCACAACGCAGCTAGCAGTATTCCCGTTTATTTGAACAAGAGGAAAAAGAAATATATGCTTGCTGGTGTGATTTTCTTTCTTCGGAGTCAATTCTACATTCTATTGCACTTCTAATTAGAGGTTCGTACTGTTCTATTCAGGGATCAGTCGACTCACGAGCCAGAGAAAAAGAGAACATTTCCTAAGGATCTAAGCAACTGTCAATCTACTATTATTAAAACATGTTTTTGTTGGGATACTGGCCTTTGGTTTTGAATTTTATGGTTATACCGTGAATATGTTGTTTTTAACAGATTAAAGGTTTTGTGCAGAAGACTCAATCTGCTATTTCATCTGAGGCAGAACGGGAGTTATAAACTTCTGACATCTGAAGATGGTTTTCCTGTGGATACAGTTGTTCCTGCTTTCGTTTGTTGGCTGCCTTGGAGGTAACAATACATGTTTTCTAACTTCCAAATCTGAGCTACCTCAAATCTCTGTACACTGTTTTGTAGTTGTTGGTTTTGTTGTTTGTTTGTTTTTTAATGAGCTGAGACAGATCATTTAGAAACTAAACCTACACTGAAAAGCTTAAAATAATAATAGTGTACTAAAATAATTTCTCTCCTTTTTTTTGTTTGTTGCATAGGCCTGTACTTTCAAAGCTAATAGAGGTCATGTGATAGGACTGCAGAGGCTTGCATTGTGGATATGCTAATTTAAAAGAAAAAATAAAATAGGGTGCAGATTAAATTTTAGCTGGGGAAATGTTTACGGTGAGTCTGTTACCCAGACTGGTTGCTTTATCTTTTGTTACAAGTCTTGGTTTATTTCAGAATGGGTTTGTTCCTAAAGGAGAAAACTCTATGCTAATTCACGACTCCTAGGATGTTTCTTCTCACTGTGGCTGGCAGTACCACAGCTCAGTCGCAATGTCAGGAACTCCTCTCTTCTTGTCCTTACCTTTTCCTTTGCTGTTTTACTAGTGACTCAGTAAGGTCATTGGTAGTGGCAGCAGCAGCCCCAAACTTTGCTTTGCATTTAATGTGTTGGGTGTTTGTTCTAGTTTTTAGTCTTCAATAATATCAGAAGGGGATTCTGTCACCCAGGATTAAATCCCAATGAAGCCAGGGCATGTCAAAAAGCTGACTTGGCTGAGAATGCCCATTTGATACCTGCCCGTGTTCTTCAGCCAGCTATTACCATGCTTTTAATTGTTGTAGCAGTGCTCATCCCAAGGAAGGGGAGGTTAGTGGTCTGATTTATTGTGACTTCATTCAATAAAGGTCCCAGAAGGACTTGAATCTGCAATGAGAGAAAATTTTAATCTGCATTTAAATTGCAGTGTTGTGATTTTTGTGGACGCTGCAAAAACCAGCGATCTCCGCAATCACCACAAAAAATGACATTTGGCTGTGATTTTCCTATGGAATTAAGCCTGTCCTCTTCCCCTCCCTCTCTCTCCCCCCCCCCCCCCCCCCAAAAAAAAATGCTTACTGGAGTATAAAGAAAGTGCAGGATTCATCCATAGATTATGTGATCTGAATGATGGCTAGCTACTGAGGAGTTGAGTTACATCAGCTGGTACTCCAGTCAATGCTGGGGGTAAAGGATGCTCCAAGATTGCAGAACAGCTGTTTTGGGGTGAGGGGTGCTGGAAACAGGTAAGTGGAAGGGTCTGTGTCCCCATGACTGGGGTTTAGGGGACACAAGTTTGCTCTGCTGCTCGCATCTTTCAGTTGGGGGAAACCCTTACACCATTAGGAATTGCATGGTAAAATTGCTGGATTGTGAAATCCATGCATCTCCCTGAGAACTTGCAATCTGATGCTATTGCCCTTCTGTATGATGTGCTTGGAGGATTTACCCTAGAAAGCACTCCTAGTAGCAACCCCAGGATAGGTTTGGGCTCTGTGTTGGCACATTTCTGTTGAGTTGTCTTGTGTCTCCATAATGCAAACTGCCCCCCAACCCCCCTTTTCCTCCCCATGTATTAGAAATGAGAGCCCAAGGAGAGAAAACTAATTCCATCTTTTTCTTCCAAACCTAGCTGAAAAAGGGTAAGGTTTTTAAAGTTTTTAATTGGGGGGCGGGGCAGGAGGGAGGAATGAAAGTTGTCTCTTCTTTACCTTTAAAAACAAAACAAAACACTGAACTAATCTGATTTTTATTTCCATCTTTCTTTTACCACTTCTCCCGGCCCCTCCCCCCCCAAGTTTTTGCCAAAGTGAAGCTGGGGAGAAAATGGGGGTGGGGGAGAGAGGGATGAGGAGAAGTCAAAATTTCCTATGGCAGGAATACAATTTTCTGCTAGCTCTAGCGCGCTCCCCTGTTGAGCAGATGTTGTTTATGAGTGGGCCTGGAAGTTTGCTTGACACTGGTGTTTAGAAATTAGATTTTCAGTGACTTAAAAACATGTTCTATAAATGTTTCTCTTCCAGGGTTTTTTTCCCTTTTCATCAAAACAAGAATGGGAAACTTTTTGAGTTACTACTTTTCATTAAAAAGCTAATCTCACATTTTCAATAAAATGTTAACCTTTTGGATGTAACAGTATTTGTTAACTGGCTTTCCTATAGGCATGTTATCTTTGTAGGATTTGTCTCAGCCTTTTCTGTACAGGCATCTTGAAGATTCATTTTCTGGGTTGTTACACACCAGCTCCCGATTTTCAAGACGAATACACTACCACTGGGTAAAATAATTTGCAGGACAAAAAGGAAATGTAATTAGTGTCCTGGTGAAAACTTGCAATATGGAAGTGAAGTGAAGGGTTTTGCTGATGCAGTGTAAATGCTCGTTTGAATAGTTGATCTATATATTTTTTTTAGGTCTGTACATTGATATATTAGTGAACCCCTGTCCAGCAGGCTTAGAAAAGGCACAATATTTTATCATTTGACAAGTAGAATATTCATGCTGAAGTCTGTTATAATAATAATTGTTTATTTTCTGTTTTTTCAATGTAAAAAGCTTTACTGTAAAGTAACAAGTCAGTACCAAAATTGTGTCTTCATATTTATTAGCAATCTAAGCATTTTGTCAAAGTGTTATTGTGCTTGAGCCACATTTTCCTAATGGATATTAATCTTGCTTCTCATTAGGATTTTTTAATGTAAATACAAGCAGTGTGTGAATGTTTTTATTGCCATAAATCACACTTAATATGTAGCAGCATCATGAATATCATTTGTGAGTGTATTTATTGTACTTGTAAGAATAGTTCTGCGGCTAAATCCTGGCATTTTGAGGTACACCAAGCCTTCCTGTTCTCTAGTTCTTGTCTGCTTTTTGGCTATGAGGTTTTCGGTGGTGTTTTTTGCAGGGGTTTTTTTTTGTTTGTGTGTTAGTCCTAATTTTCTGAATATTAAAGTCACCTTCTGTATGGATGGTTCACTAAAAACATCAGCTCAGTGTTCAGCAGTAGTCAAAAATGCAAATAAGATAGAAATGGTAAACAAAGCAAAAGGTGGCATCATGCTCCTTTTGTATTCTATGCATGTTTGGACCATATAGTGTGCAGTTTGGGCACAGATTTCAAAAAGGATGTCAAGGAACTAGAAAAGGTAGAGAGAAGACAACAAGGATGATCAGAGGTATGGAGGGACTTCTAGATGAGAGGTTACATAGGTTAGGACTTTTCAGTGTAGAAAAAATATGCTTAAGAGGACAGAATAGAGATCTACAAAAGATTAAATAGCACAGAAAAGGTCATTAGAGATTCATTATTTACAGTCTCTAAAATGCTAGAACTAGGGGTCAAATGACTAGGGGTAGTAGACTTGAAACTAACAAGCAGATGTTTTTATTTTGCCCACACAGCAAGTAATTAACTTGTAAAACTGGTTGCCGCAAGGTGTTGTGGAGGCTGGTGGTTTAGCCTAGTTCATAAGGGGATTAGCCAAATTCTTGGAGAAAAGATCCACCAGTAGGATCATGAACATGGATCAGTAATGGAAAAAGATATATAAGGATACAGCCTTGAAATCAGAACTTCCTAAATGTCTGGAAGGTTGTATGGAAGAAAAGCATGGTGTGGAAGATGTGGGTCGCACCCTGTTCACCCTCCCCTCCTTGGTATCCACCCTACCATTGAGAGGGACAGGAGGATACTGGGCTTGATGAACCTGGCCTGACCCAACAAATGGGAGTTCCTATGTTATGTTTTTCCCCTTATGGATACTCAGCTGGCTCCTATTATTGGATGGCATTAATCAACTATCAGCGTGTTCTTTCAATTCAGATGTGCCAATACCACTGTGCTGCCTCCATAGCATAAAGAGTTGAAAGTGAGAACTCATTATGCCAGTCCAGGTGTCTAAAGGTAATTCACAGAATAGGAATTTGTAAGTTGTACACACATTTTGGTTATGATAGGAATCTATGTGGTTAGGTCTGCTCTGAGTCCAGGGCCAGGGTTCAGGTCAAGGTCGCAGCCTGGATGATGATTTTGTAGTCAAGTTGGAGTCCAGAGGCTGAAGGAGGTGGTCAGGAGCACGGGGGAGCTGGGGTAATAGGAGAAGCTACAGTCAAGGAAGCCATGAGTCAAGCCAGGGTTGGAAAGGCAGAGTTAGGAGCCACAGATCATTCCAGGGTCTGAAGCCAGAGTTAGAGACTAGAACTGAGGCGAGGAGCAAGGCACAGGAGCTGATGGTTTCAAAAGCAAGCTGATCAGAAACCAAGCAAAGCTGCCAGAGGGCAGGGAAAGTACTGGGGCCCCTGACTGCCACATCACTAGCAGATGTGTTCAAGGCAGGCTAATCATCCTGCCAGGGCAGCAGCCTGTGACTGTCTGCTGGAAGGGTCACTCATTACACTTCCTCAGATTGTGTCAGCTTGCAACTCTCTATTGATCTTTTATTTGACTTCATTCAGCATAAAGATGCAGAAGGCTATAGAGAAAACAAGCTGAAGAACTCTGCAAACAAGCGTTTCAGTACTTATGCACCTTAACACCTAGGGCTAGGGACAGACATTCAAAAGACCTGAGCCTGAATTGATTTAATCTTTGCAGGTTAGTCTTTGACATTAGTCTGCTACTTTACCAGCTACCTGCTGATTAGCTCCAAAGAGCCCTAAGCCACTCTCCTATCTGCCTTTGTCCCATCTCCCACAGCACGGACTGTAGCCAGCATGTGGTCTGCTAGCTAATGCTAAAAGGCATCTTGTTAAGGCAGAGGGGAGGGGGTCTTTGATGCTTATTAGGCCTGGTACATGTTATCCTAATATAAATTATCATCTTAATGCAGAAGACTTCATATAATTGTATAAAGCCATTAGTGAGTATGATGCAGCACAGTGGTCTCCAGAGTGGGGTGCGCAAGACAATCCATTGGGGCGTGGGAAGAAAATATTAGAACTTCTATTTATATTTATATAAATACACATGTATTGGGTGTGCATGCTCAAAAATGTTTTGCTGATAGGGGTGCACGATCAAAAAAAGTTTGGAGACTGCTGATGTAGCATTTGCTTGTTAGAAAGCAGGGCTTTTCTCCCACCCCCACCCCCATTCATAATTTAAGGCTAAATATTGTACAGACAAATATGTGGGGAAAGCCAAGAAGGACTGTAGGAAATCTCCTTTTCCTTCTCCCTCTTCCTAGTCCCATGTTCCCTCTCCTTTCTGACACCCATCACTGAACCTTCCTGCAATGATCTCTGTTATGAGTCTTTCCTTTGCCCCTTAGCTTTGTTGCCTGCTGAATTGTTACTCCAATATGGAGTGTGCAGTGGTTGAGGGGGAGGCAGCCATGCATCATGTCCCATTAAATGTCAGTCATTTGGGGAGTGACATTTAATGTTAGTCCCTATGTGCATGCCTTGCACAATTTACTATAAAGCAAGACCCTAGGATTATTGAATACCCACAGCAGGGGTGCATGACCTAATGTGAATAAGCCATGTTCTTTGAGGTCAAAAGGCATAATGTAGCGAGACACACTCGAAGATCGGTCCTCTCCACCCTCCAAGCTCAGTCAAATCTTGGTTGTGATGTACATCTAGTGTTTGATGTTTTCAGCCCTGCATAAGCTAGTTTTGATGTTACTTTAAATTGCCTGAAAAGCCTTGATAAGTCTTAAAAATGAACTTCGTAAAATCCACTGTGTAAAGCTACAGTTTGCATTATTTACAGCCATCTTTTAATAGGAATGCACAGCAAGAGTCAAGGAAATGATTAAACACTTTTTTAAATGTATTTTAATTATCATTAAGACAGATCTGGAGGGGATCTGACTGTGTTACTGTAAGAAACTATTTTAAGCATTCTCTGCCTATAAACTCGAACGACTGCAATTTTTTTCAAGGTTTGTTTGCAATTTAATGTTACGTGATAGCATCAATTCTCAAGCAATGGAGATGTCTCTGATCTTGCTTTATAAACCTTGACAGTCTCTATGTTCTTACAGATAAACTCATTTCAAATTAGCTCCATGATTGCAATATCCTATATCTTGAATTGCTTTTGGTTTATCACATTTGAGTCTTGACAGTTTATCAAAGTAGGGATGTACAAGTGCCTGACTGAAAGAAAAGAGGTCTTGGCATGTATTCCTTTTTAAAAAATATATATATTCATATAAACCTTGACCACAAGTTTTTGTTTTTGCAGTTTACCTGGGGGAGGGAAGAGAGGATTTTTTCTTCCTTTAAGTGTCTGTGATGTATTATGAACCAATGAGACACATACTTCCTTTCTGTAATAAAGATGGTCAAAGCACAGGGGGTTTTTTGTACTGTGTGTCCTGATTATGTTTAAAAGAAAGAAAAAAACCTTTTGAAGGAACAGCTATGTAAACTAAATAAGCCATGCTGAGACAGGGGCAAGAAAGCAACATTGGCCCAGAGGATGGGTTGCTTGTTTGAGTGATAGACCTGGGTTCATTTCCTGGGTCTGCAACAGACTTCCTGTATGATTTTGAGTAAGTTGCAGTGGTCTTGAGTGAGTTGCATAGCCTCTCAGTGTCATACTTCCTCATCTGTCTAACCAGGGTAATGGATGACCCAGCCCTACCTCTCAGGAGTGTTGTGAGGATAAATATATTAAGGGTTGTGATGCGCTCAAAACACAAAAAAACTCCTGTTGATTCAGTTAGGGTCAGGTTTTTATCCTAGCTGGCCTCAAAACATTAAATCATGCTTTCCGCCATTGTTGACCTGGAGCAACTTTTGAATTGTGAAGATGGAAATAAGTTTGTCTCATTTATAGTCCCTTGAGTTATTCATTGCTTTTTCATGAGGATTATTTTGAGCTAGAATTTTCAGGTCTTTCCATTAGCCTTGATGTTCAGTACCTGTAATACAAACTTGTCTTTGTCACCTTCCGTGTTGCCAAAGTATTTCTTTGTAACTGAGTGCATTGGAAATGATCATGGCTCAGTGGAATCAAGCATTATGTTATTCTAGGCAAGAATGATTCACTATCAGTAAAAGCTTTATACATTGTTAAATTTTTTTGTCACCATACTTTTCAGATGTTCCATTTATTTACCTATTAACCTTCCATTCTGCTCTCTGAAGTGCTGCAAAATGTTGGCTGGATAGGATTCAATAGCCTTTAGTTTAATAGCAAAGAAAAATAGCCACCAGCACAGTTGTTAAATATAACAAATGGAAAACAACCTGAATACTTAGTCCATATGCAACTAATAAAGCACAGTAAGTGCATAGTATTGCATGTTGAAGAGAGACCTGTGCAACATGAGGTAAACTATTGTAATGACTGCACTTGTCTTGAATAATTAAAGAAATAAATGCGTTTAAAAGAATACAACACACGTGCCATGGCATGGGCCAGGATGCTGACTAGCTCACCTGCTCTAGAGGCTTTTTTCTGCCCTCCCAGTTGTTGGTTAGGGCACAGATACACACTGTAATTTCTTTTTTGCTTCCGAATGCTAAAATATGTGTATAGAGATTCACCATTGATCACGTTTCCCCAAAGCACTGATACGATTCTGTCCATAGCACTAAACACCGATCTGTCAAAATGAACAGTATGAGGAATGTGATTCCATTTGAGTACACAATTAGACCAGTAGTCTACTTAGGCCAGGATCTTGCCTTCTATAATGAGCTATTACAGAATAACCCCACGAGTTGATTTCAGTATCATTTATATTAATTTAAATAAAGTGAATGCAGTCTTGAATGCGCAACCCAATGTTCTCATTATTCATAAAAATGTCTAACCCTTTCTAAAATCCTGTTTTAACATTTGGCCTCAGCAGTAACCTCTGCAACCCACAGTGGCATGGTAATTGTGATAGGTACAGACTATCTTTTTTTTTTTTTTTATTAATATTATATTTTGTTAGCTTTCATTTTCAAATACAGCTGTCCTCTTACAGTATAAGGTTTGTTTCCTCCCCTGTCCCCAAGCACAGGAATCACACCCTTGGTGTTCTTACTGACTTGCAAAGGGATTTCTGATCATAGCTGCCATTATCTTAATGTCCCAAATGTAAATCTAAAATGCATCATGAGAAGAACAGATTTCCTCAGCTTGCTTTTTCATATTTTTGTGGAGTCTGTAGTAAAGGGTGGTGACCTTGTACAAATTGCAGACGTTCACATCATCCCTTCTGCAAAGAATCTTTGTACTGTAATTCTTTGTAGTAAAGCTTTTTGCGGTGCTAAGGGCACAATATAAAATGAAGTGATTGATCATGGGAACTTGGCAAACAATCCCATAGGAGTCCTGCACTTTGTTTCTAGCAGTACTGTATTACCCTTGGAAATGCCTGCATATCAGTTTTGTTAAGAGACAGACTTTATACATGCTGCAGAGCTGACTGAAGTGCTAATATAACATAGCAACACGTGATATTTCCCTGTAAAAGATCTTACCAAACCAAATCCTTATGTTACGTTCTGCAGAAGCAATGATGGCCATGGTGTGCTGTCAAGAAGCATGTGGCTCTATCAGTTGACAGCACAGCAGTGCGAGTTTTGCCATAACCTGTCATTTTCATGAATGTGTTCATTTGCCAACAAATTAATATGGTGATTGGAGGCTAATGAGTTTGCTTTTCCTTCTAACAGTATTCCAAAACCTTGAATAATGTGGGGGCTGCTGGCATCTCCTCACATAAAGGTAGCGATCTCTGTGTGAGAGCGAGGGAAAGGAACCTTTTTTCTAAAGAGACATTAGCAGAATGTGCCAAGCTCTGGGGCTTGGCAAGACAACAGATCTGATAGTGTTGTTGGTATCATTAATGACAAGAAGTTGCATCCTGGAATTGAGAAAATTCATCATTTGGAAAGAGATCAGTGAAGCAGCAAGACAAGTGGCTGTGCCAAGAGTTTCCTTGATCATAGCATATATGGTTCTGCAAAGAAAGCAAGCTCCATATTTACCCCCACCCACTGGAGACCCTGTAAGGTGCCAGTAGGCAAGTAGGCTCTGCTGCATCAGCAGCCAGTGCTTTGGCGCTGCCACATACACAGGATGCACTGAGGCTCTGCAAGAGCCTAAAAATACACTTTTAATTCTCCTGCAGTGACTACATATTCATATATACCTGAACTGAATGGGACTGAACTTCTGGGCTAGGGACAGGCATTCAAAAACCCTGAGCCTCAATTGATTCAATCTTTGCAGGTTAGTCTAACTTGGCTCAGCTGAATCAGTTTGCAACTGCACAGACATCCCAGAAATGTAGACACCTGCCTGTAGTGACTCAGGCTAGAAGCCAGGGGGTGCTAGAGCAGTCCTCCCTTCCTTTCTATCGTGCTGAACTGAGGGGGGCATAACCAGGCCCTGGCAGGACACTCTGATTAGGGCGGGGTTCTCCCCCTGCTTTTGACTAGCTTAGCAGGGAACTGGTAACAGTGTTTATCGCCCCTAACTTGGTGTTCATCAGCCCATTAAGAAAACAAAACAGGGACATTACCGGCTACATGTTGAATCTGCTTTGTCACATCTGCCACAGCAGGGACCGTAGCCAGCATGTGGTCAGCTAGCTGATGCTGAGAGTTGCCTGTGTAATGCAGAGGGGATGGAGAGAGAAGTAGGGGGGGGTAGGGGGGGTGGCAGGGAGGAGAAGGAAGCCAGGCGGAGACTTGGTGTCTCTGCCGAGCTCTAGCCAGGGAGCAGAGGGGAGGGGCCAGCTCTGCTGTGGAACAGAGAGCCCCACGCAGCCCAGAGAGCATGCCAGGAGACTCTGGTTTAATTTAAACCAGGAAAGGGTCTGGGACAGACATTGCATAAGCTGATTTGACCCAAGTCGGTTAAGTCTGGTAATACACTCAACCAGGCTTATCTCAAACCAGTTTGAGCCATTTTTAATTGGTTTGTGTGCACTAAATATCTGTTCTGTAATAGGTTTAAACCAGTTTCTGATCACTTAAAATGGTTTATGTCTAATGTCTGTCCCAAGCCCTGTGGTCTTGTATGTCACCTACATCATGGACTCAAATATCTGGAGCGCAGCCCCTTTTGTTGGGGGTGGAATTTGTTCAGTACCTCGCCCTATTTGACCCTTGCTGTTCTAGCATGGAGTGAGAGGGTGGATGAAGGGAGTCCACTTACCACTGAACACAGGTCTACACTAAAGTAAACGTTGGGGTTGGTTTGTTTATTTGCAGTGGAGGGAGGTAGTTAAAGATGTAGCTAATGCTTGTTAAGAATCCCATTGTTATTCTGGCCGTTGCTGGGGCAAGCGGTATTTTAACCTGCATTGCCTATCAGAGGCAAGCTCTGCTTTCATAGAAAGAGATGTATAAAGCTAGATGCTTGCTCTGTTTCCTTGGAGCAAGACACCAGAATGATGTCTTGTCTTGGGTCTGCCTCTTCACTTGTGAAATCATGCTTGCTGCAGTTAGTGAGCTGAATCCCGTGCTGCATTCCTGAGGAAAAGCCATGCCTAAATATTACCTGAAAAAGGATGTCTAGGTGGTGCTTCCTGGAAACATAATAATACAAAGGAAATGTGGGATTTAAAAAAAAAAATCTCTCCCCAACTTCTCTAGGGTACCCTAAACAATCCAGTAATTTGAATTCTGAATAAATAGCCTCATATAAAATAGGTGCTGTATTGGCCAGGATAGGGAATTGCACTAGAGCTACAAGTATGGATTCCTGCTGTGACTTAAAGGAAGGAGCTCTAACTTTTGCAGCAGGCACAGGGACTGACCAATGTTTTTTCACTGCCACAAAGTTGGTACTGACTCCAAGTGGAGAGTCCTACCTAATTCAGAACCAACATGGTGAAACAATACATCTCCATAACTGGGGCAACAAAATTTATGCTATGACAGGGGTTGGCAACACTTTTGGGCAGAGTCTCCCAAACACCTGCTACCTCAACTTTATAAGATACTGCAGGTGGGTTTTTTGCACCCCAGGGGTGGATGCCAGGGGAGTTGCAAGGGGTCCGATCCTTGTTGTGGCAGTGGAATCCTGGCCCTTACCCAAAGTGCACATGCCAAGCAAAATGCCACACTCTGGCATGCATGCCAAGGGTTGCCTACCCTTGGGCTAGGATAAAGTTGCATTTTTATCTCCTGTCATGGTATGTGAGGATGAATTTTTCTAGTTACCAGTTTTCTTGCCATTTATTACTTGTATAAAACCTACAATGCATTCGATTTTTTTTATGCAACACGCAGAGGTCAAACCCTACCCAGAAGACCTTGTGGTCTAATTTTAGGTGTGGTCAAATAAATTCTGCAACTCGGCACAGCTTTTTTTTGTTCCTTCATTAAACTTATTAAAATACTAAGGAACCTTAGTTACTGGCAAGTGGGAATTGTAAAATCTAGTGCGCTCCATGAGATCTCTAATAAAAACTGGACTTTCCTATGCACCCTTGTGAACAGTGTGCATGCATGGTAGGCTGGTTTTTGTATTGTGTTGTGTGTGAATCTCATCTCTCACTTACTGGCAATACAAAAACATCTATATGCTTGAGCCCATCCCTGTGCTAATTCAGAACAGCTGTCAGGATTGGGCCCCACATCCCTGCCATTCCCCATTCTTCCTTGGAGTTTTTGTACTATGAGAAGTAAAGGTAGATGCTCTATAAGGGGTTGGGTATAAACAATTGTACTTCTTCCTTTCATTTTCTCTCCCAACCCATTAGACCCACATTTTGTCTTTCAGGAGGGCTGCATAGTTCCTCTTACTGATTCTGCTCTGAATTCAGAAGAAGGTGGTGATACCAGATTAGAATTAGAGCAAACTGGGGAGGGAAAAAGAATACTTTTCCCACTTTCTAGAAACTTTTGAGCAAAAGACTTTGGTTGAATCATTACATTATATATGTCCACGTCAGATATCCAGACAGGCAAGTATCACCCAAATGACAGTTTTCAGAAAGCTATAAATATGTGATGTACTGAAAACTGTTTTGTAACCTTGACAATGTGGCGGGTACTAGCAGTCATTCTAATACAGATTGCTTGAAAAGACTTGACTTGTATACTACTACAAAAGAGCATGAACCATAAAATGAGAAATCATGCTAAAACATTGCAAAGATATAGATGAAAAGAAGGGTTTATAGGGATGATTGATGCAATCTTTTCAGTAAAGTTCACGAGTCATGATACCTTTATTGGTTTCCACCTTCTGACACATGAGCATGGCATAGTAATTGAAAGGCGGTTGGTAGATTTTTTTTTTTCCCTTCCCTTTTATGAGTAAATAAGTTTATTGATTGATTTCTATACTCACTACCCCCCCCCAACACATGCACTGTGTCTGCTATTAAATTCTTTCTAGAGAAGAGTAGAGAGTAGAGTCGCATGACTTGTGGCCTCCTACAGATGCTGCTATTAAACCAGTTGCCCAGGACAGTGTTAATAATTATCTTCAAAAGACAAGCACACCACGAAGGCGGAGCTTACCTTGCTGACCAAGATTAAGTGCACAAGGCAAGGCCTTGTAGCAGAGAAAATTATATTTCTTTCAGTATATCTGTTACTGTCCTGGATAAACTTCCCCGGCAGACTTCTATACTAGATCCAAACCTTGGGCTAGGGAGAGAAGTTACATATACATGGGTTTAAGTGATCAGAAATTGGTTTAAATCTGTAACAGAACAGAAGCTAAGTGTACATAAACCAGTTTCAAAATGGCTGAAACTGTTTTAAGATAAACCTGGTTGAATGTAGTATCAGTCTTCACTGATTTGGGTCAAACTGGTTTATGAAACTTCTGTCCCAGACCTCTTTCTGGTTCAAGTTAAATCACAGTCCCCAGCATGCTTTGCAGCCCTGGGTTGGGCTGTGCTGGCTGCTCCAGAGAGCAGGACTGGCCCCACCCTTCTGCTCCCTAGCTGGAGCAGTGAGGGCTGGCTGACAAGGGGGGCAGGGGGACAAGCCTGACTGGGGATGCATCCCAGTCTGCAGGGGGGGTCCCCCCTCCCCAGCAAACCCTAGCTGGAGTCCGGGGCCAGGGAGGGGGGTTAAACACCCCTTCCCTGCTCAAATTTACTGCTGGCTATAACTGGACTGCAAATCCCAAAGGCATCTAGAAGCAGGAAGAGGAAGTGATGAGCAACCTTGCAGAGTTCTACTGCTGTAATTCTGGACTGCAAATCCAGAGACCTTGGGGGCAGCAGGAAGAGGAAGTGAACACAGAGCCAGAGAGGAATACTCTAGTGCCTCCCCCACCCCCAGCTTCTGGCCTGAGCCACTGCAGGCATGTGGCTGCATTTCCTGAATCAAATGTAAATGTGTGTTCACTTCTGTTTCAATTCAATCTGTGCAGCTTAGACTAACCTACAAAGACTGAATCAACTGAGCCTCGGGCTTGTTGACCATCTGTACCTAGCCTGGGAGGCCCAACATGCTCTTAGCTTGCTAGGACTGGGTAGAGTATAGATACTACCTTTCTAGGTCTGGATCTCCAGAAAACCATTGGGTTGTCCAAGCCATGGAATTAGCATTATTTTTCCCAAGCCTCTTAGTAGGTCTTGCACATTTTCAGTTTTCCGCCAATGTGTGATGCTCATTGCCCTTACACAGTGGTTAACGGTCCTTAACTACCATTCCTTAGGAGAAGACATAGAGGGGCCGGCACCGTCACTTTAACCAGAGAGGTACGATAAAAAGAGAGTTCATTAAAATCAGACTGGCATTCATAACTTCACTGTGTCAGAGAACGCATGTGGGATTCTTTCCTTTTTTTCTTCTGCCATCCCTTCCCTAATAACGAAACTTGTTCCTCTCTCAGGATTATTATTTTTGTTTGGGAGGGGGAAAAAAAGCAACCTCTGAGGATCCCAGAACTATTTTTCATTGTCATTGTAAAAATTGTTGAGGGCTTCCATTAGAATTGATCTGCCAGTGGCTGATCTTTTATTTGTTTCTTTTACCTTAGAATTGTGTAACGCTTGTAGTTCCTACAAAGGCAGCTATTTCTGGCAGCCTCTGGGTACTCAAAATTATTTTAGGATTGAATTTTGGGCTTTGTTCTGAAATGTTATATACCTTTTATTTAAAATGGAGTCCTAGAACTAGACTACCTTTTGTTTGTTTTTTTTCAAAGGCCACATTCAAAAAGCAGAGCTTATTTTCGATCTGTACCACACGTGCCATGACAGCTCGGTTTGTGTTGAATGTCACAACTTGCTGGGTGTCAGAAAGCTTGGCACTCAAGGCATGGGCGGATTGTGTCTCTGAAAGAAAAAAATTATAGGGATGGATAGAAAAGGTTGAAGCTTTTTTGTAATTTCAAAAGCTATCTTTTCAGGCAGATATTATTCTGTAGCAAGAAACATGACTTTTTTTTAGGGTATTATGACCATATGCCTGAGGTGTTGTTTCAGTGTTGAAGAATATTCCAGGGCTAATATTTGAGAAACTGGGACCACTTAGAAATACCGAAGTGGCTTTCTCTCTTGTGTGTAGGTACATATGTACGTACGTACCCTCACACAAGCTTCTGTCTCTGATTGTGAGCATGAAGAGGTTAGTAGAGACTCATCCTTTGTATTAAGACTCTTGCAAGGTGAATGGGCAGGGAGAGTCACTATTCTCCATCCAGCAACCTGAGAGAGAGTGGAGGAGGACTTGCATTTCATGGAGGGCTAGCTAGCCAGCAGTTGTTAGAGGAAACTGTTTCCTGAGCAGTTTCTAGAGGCAGCACCATACCATATCTAAAATTAATGGGAAAAGATGTCTGTCTGGCACTTCACTGTAGCATCCAGTCACCATAACAGATACAATCCTTTCCCATTAATTTCCTCATGAACTCAATCACAAACCCCCTTGATGTCCTTGGGTGTGTATGGTTAGGTACAAAGCAAACAGTAAAAGCTGCTGTTGTAGAGCTGCTCCCTCTTAGTTATACATCTCAGGAGGCACAATAGCTTTGTTTTGTGCATTACAGTATTTCCCTGAAATAAATGATGCAGAAAAAGTTGCTTTTGATTTAATATGCGTGTGAGAGCAGCAGAAGAATAACTTGAGTATATTAGGTGAGTCCTGCCTCTTAAGCTGAGATCGTGCTTGCTTGGGGGATATCTGTAATCATACACGTGGAACACCTAGATAGGTGTTTCTTGGGGTAGGGAAGCATTCGAGGCAGCTTTCCTGCACGTAATTTATATGTACTTTCTTATGGCCATTAGGACCATAGCGGTACATTTTTCTCTCTTCCTGGGGAAGAGGTGACTTTCATTAAAAATAATCCCAGTTTGTTGACACAGTCAATTCCTTAAAAACTCTTTAACCGTTCTCTGGTTAAAAGTTATTTTTCGTTAAAGAATTAAACTGAACACACAGCAGTCTTTAATCTTTGTGCGTGACACTTTGCAAATTTAATACTATTGTTCTTTTTCAATATCAAGCACTTGTTTCATTTAAAAAAAAGCACATGCTCTGTATATAAATGCATTAATAGTGAGCTTGGCAACCTTTTCTGTAACTTATGATGTTCTGTTTATTGAATAAAAATATAAAGCAGTGGAAAAGTTTGTTTGCCTATATCAAAAGCCTGGGCTACAGAACGTGTCTGTTTCAGAACATGCATTTACGGCTTTAGCTAGCCCAAATAGCAGCATAGATATTGGGCTGTGAAATGTAGGGCTGCTGCAGTGAATTTGAGCATGCATCCATATCAGATGTCCCCTTTCCCTGAACTAACAACATTTAATATTGCCAGTGGGGCAGAGAGGGATGTGCTCCCTTCAAAGCCTTTCTCCTAAATGTGAAGACACTTGCTTTTGAGCTCTGGGTAGCCAAGAAACTTTCAAGGCAAGCATCTCATCCTTCCTTTATCTAAGGCAGGCGTGACCAACCTGTGCTGCAGGCAGCACAGGTCACCTCTGTGTGTGGCACCTGGGAGATCAGGGAGGGGACGGGCGGTGCCACGGCACAGAAGGAAGGAAGCAGAAGCCATGAACCCAGATTGGGCAGGGAGCACAGGGCAGGCAGGAGAAAGCAGAGCAGCAGATCAAGCGGGGAACAGAAAGCAGAGTAGCAGATGGGACAGGGAAGAGGGATTGGAGTTGTATCTGGGGAGAACACAGAGCTGCTTTGTGTGATCCCTACCAAAAAGATGGGCCCGAACTGGTCTAAAGTAACAGACATTTTGGAGTTGGAGGAAGCTATTGCTTGCTTTACCCTGACAAGAGCCAGTCCTTTTGACTTCTTCTCCTTGCTGCTTAACACAAGGCCTGTACTTTTGTCTGCTTCCTTCCATCATTGTCTGACACAGTTTCTCATCTGTTTTTGCTCATATTTCATCTCAGTCTTGCAGACTTAGGGAACAAATATGCATTTTCTTTCTGTTTAAAGGACACATTCTCCTCCCAGCATGGGTTAGTTAAGTTCATTTTCTTTCTGCCTCTCTGTTCGCTGAGGGAGAGGACATGAGAGAGAGAGACGTGAATTGGCTCACTTCTAACTAGGTTACGGAGTACATGTGAATCTCCTTTGCCTTTTGTTTCTATTATCGTGTCTAATCCCAAGTCAATTAAAGTCAATAAAAAACCTCCCATTGACTTAAATGAGCTTTTGATCAGCCTTCTGGAGTTTGTAGGAGTCTCCATTGAAAAAGGCAGCGTTAGAGTTGTTTCATATTCAAATGCTCATATTGTAGTTTCTCAAGTGTAGGAAAATCCCA
This sequence comes from Crocodylus porosus, assembly GCF_001723895.1. NCBI lineage: Eukaryota > Metazoa > Chordata > Crocodylia > Crocodylidae > Crocodylus > Crocodylus porosus. The sequence goes on from NW_017728917.1 coordinate 7,152,012, forward strand.
TGCAATCTCAGGTGCAGCTTCACACTAAAGTTCACCAAACACCAGCCTTTTTAATAGCCTCTTCCCCCTAACCACTCCCCCCGCCGGGTGAAGACTCCATCTACTTACTTCCCTGATCTAAAGAAAATCTGATTTCCTTAAAAAGAAATGGCAGCTACTTCTGTTTACACTACACGTCCAGTTCTTAAATAGATGGCCCTGAAGTGCTTCATATGTTCTCTTTAACCTGCCAAATGCATCATATCCATCTTCATTAATTACTCCCTTCACGGATGTTATGAAGAATAAATGCAGTGGTTTTGGTCAGGGGCAATTTTTTAATTTCGCATGGACTGTTCTGAGACAAACTAGTACTTTATTCCTCCGGGAAATACTGCGATTACAAGCTGTATTGAAAATCAAGGCTGTGCATCAGTACTTTTTCTCCACTGCAGTTCAAAATACCATGCAAATACAAATGGTGTAGACACTCCCATTGCAATTTTATGTAATACATGATAGAAATTGGAGTGCACCCATTTCATAGGAGCAACTAATGGCACTCCTGGATTAAAGAAATGTTCATGTTTTGGCTTTGAATAGCAGCTCAGGGTGGATGTGTGTGTTTGCAATGTAGAGGTTCTCAAGCTTTAAAGTAACTAGGGTAATTCTGGGTACCAGTCTAGCATGGGTGCCTGCTGAGTGCAGGCTAGTTTACCCTGCCACACTGGGTTGGTGTCCTTGTCAGAAGTAGAACTCAAGCCCTGATTTCCAGGCCAGTGTCTTAGAAATCAGAGCGAGCCCAAGAAACGGGGTAAATTATTCCCCACCCCGGCTTGAGCGCTTCTCTGGTATGTCTAGATTACTAATAGGACCCAAGCTAATTAGGTGAAAACCAGTTTTTGGGATATATGCTACTCTGTAGCCACTTCGGTAACTGCAGTATAGACAGGGACCTACCAAAATTGCAACTTTGCAATTTTTTCAGAAGCCGTGATTTCAGGTGGGCTCTGTGAAAAAGCACGGAATGCCCCCCAAAAGCACAGGCTCTGGGAAACCAAAAAAAAAGAAAAGAGCTTACTGAAAATAAAATGCTGGCTCCCTGGGAAACCAACAGTCCTTGTGGCCATGCAGCCCACAGTAGGAAGGAAGACGGGAGGGTGCTGCTGGCATGGAAAAATGGCTGTCGCCTCTACCCTTTGCCACTGAATGGTTGAGGGCTGTCCATTAGGGCTCTGCAAAGCTTTGGCTAATGATTTGATTCAGAGGAGATTTTGCCCAATTCGGTGGCTGAATCTCCAAATCAAACTGGGACCAAGTTAAAGGTCTGAATCGATTCAAAGCTCTCTGACTCTTCAGAAAACATTCGGAGAGCTTTGATTCAGACAGTCCCTGCTGGCTGCAGCAGGGAGCTGCAGCTGACTCTGAGCTGGTAACTACTAGGGCTGGGGGAGGGAAC
>NW_017728917.1:7153840-7185363 GCF_001723895.1 Crocodylus porosus
GTCGGGGCTTCCCCCCCCCCCGCAAGTGCTGGGAGCTGGCACGGGTGGGGCAGCCATTGCCAGGCGGAGAGCACAGACAAGGGATGGGCCTGGCTGGCTGATTCAGAGATCTGGCAGCAGCAGCTGAATCGCCAAATCAGATTTGGCCAAATCGAATCAGTGATTTGACATGGTGATTCGAATCACTGTCTCCCAAATCAGCCAAATCTAAAGCAAATACTAGCCACGTCTTATAGGCCTACTGTCCATCATATGGCCCTGCCCTTCTCCACCAATCAGCAGCTTGGGGCAGGGCCACGTGACAGACAGCCTTTGCAGCAATCAGTGGTGAGGGTTGGGGGTCACCAGGGCCCGTTGGCCAATCAGTGGCCTGGTCCTGAGATCTGCCCGTGAAATTGGCCAGCAGTCACCTGCAGTTTGGTGAATATCTAAATATAGATCTATCTTGTGTTATTTCAGGCAGGTCTCTTGAATTTGCTCACAATAGGTCAAACCTTTTTTAAAAGATACATAAACCTGCATTTTTTAAGGCACCGCACAACCACTCTGCGAAGGGGACAGGGAAAGGCAAATTACTCCATAATTACCAATTGAGAAGTTGTTCCTCTGCAGTGTTTGCTAATGGTCCCTGTTGTGCAGATACTGAACAAATGGACAACAGGTATCAAGCCAATTTGCTTATGTCATAACATCCTTAATTCCTCATTCCTCACATGTAGAGGTGATGATGCTCCTCCTTTTCTAAAATGCTTAGAGATCTTCCCTTGCAGAGTTATAGAAATGCTAAATTAGAGATGAAAAAAATCAAAATGGATCCTACTATCATATGCTGTTGGGAGGGAATTGAAGCAAAAATCAAGGGCTGGTATTCATGTCCTGATTTAGTAGTATAGTTCAAGAGATTTGAAAAGGAATAATAAATTCCGTGCTGGCAGGTAGGGATTTGAGAGAGGGGCAGGTATCAGGAGTTTGAAATCTAATGCCAAAACCAAAAACAGCTTATCCTGCAGTAGAAGCCCTGACTCCAGACAGTCCTTTTTATTTTATGTGACCAATGTGCTTACCTGGCATTCCAGTGTCTAATCAACTTAATCAGGCTTCTGTCATCTTTTACTGAAGCATCTTTGAGCAGTAATTCACCTTTTTGCAGATTAATTAAAAATGGAATAAAAATAGACAGTTTTCAATAGACTCTCTGGGCGTATCCCGACGAGTGCACACGTGCAGTTTGCAAACCCATTTGAGGCATGGCAAACTGCAAATTACACGTGTACCTGTTCTCTGCTAATTTGCAGTGTGGCAATTACTTTTGACACTGGAATCCCGGCATCAAAAAACCACTGCTATAAAACAGTGATGTGGCACATGTGGCAGCAGCATGTGCTGCCCAAAAAGGAGCCTGGCTGGCTAGATCCATGCTCTGGCTGCTGGCTAGGTTCAGCACCCCTGGCTGGTTCAGGTCCCTAGGTAAGGCTGCTGGGGCCAGCACAAGTGTTGGTCCCAACCTCCCTTACCCCACTCAGGGCAGTTTGCCTCATGCTGGAGTGCACGTGCGGGGATGTGCCCGCTGACAAATAGCAGTACAAATATGTGGTGCTGCTGTTTGTCCCACAGGAAACTCATACCCTTGCACGTGCGTGCTCATTGGGATGCACCCTCTATGGATCGGTAGCAATGTGTTTCAAGGACTGATGTTCATCAGGGAGCCAAATGTCATTTTCTCAATTGGCTTTGAAGATGGATATGGAAACACAATAGACGTATGGCAAAAGTCCAGCCATAACCCAATTTTACCTCTCAATCGGGTTATTTTTAATTAAATTAATCTAGTTACTTCAATACTAAAGAACAGAATGTTTAAAAACCATATTTTAGTGAAACTGTTGGCTTTTCCTCTCCAGATCCAACAAACAGTACTAACTTTTGAGAACTTTTTAGCAGCCTTCTAGCAAGCTGAAAAAGCTTTTCAGGCGCATGTTTTGTCAGGAACATGGACATTTCTGTACACAAGCCCTATTCGCTGTCATGGAAGAGAAAATGAAACATTATTCTGACATGGCAGACATGACTTTCGTGTGCTTGCATATCCATTACTTTTTTTTTGTCAAAACTTCACGGGGTCACGGGTTCAATAACTGTAAAGTCAGTGGGAAAGACATTGGAAGAGAAAAAGAATTTGATTTGAATTGGTCACTGTAACAGTCGGGGATATTTTAATCTAATAAAGATAAGAAAACTCCAGTAATATATACAGTTTAATGTTAAGATGGTTTTAGAGAGGTTTTACTCTTAGGACAAATCTTTCTTCCAACACTGGGGTCCTGGAAGCTGTGTGAAGCTTCAGGTGCTGATTGGATTCGGAGGAGATTTGACCTGATATGGTGGCCAAATCCCTGAATCCAAATTGAATCAGGGGACCCATTAAAAGGTCTGAATTGATTCAAAGCTCTCTGAATCAATTCAGAAAAGATTTGGAGAGCACTGGCGATTCAGGCAGTCCCCGCTGGCTGCAAGAGGGAGCTGGACCTGGACTCTATGCTGGTAAGTAGGGGGCAGAGTGGGGGGCTGAAGGAGGGGGAAGAGGACCATGGGGGGACCCCACTCTCCCAACTCCCTGTCCCCATGGCTGTCCTGCCTGGCCTCTCCTGGTTGTTTAAAAAAAGCCCCTATTCACTGGCTGCTGTAAGGCGGGGGGGAGGGTGATACCTGCTGCCCCATGCTGCATGGGGGGGCTCTGCCATGAGCCCCACAAACCCTGCCTGCTCTCCTAACACTCCCCCCCCATAGCTTCCCTGCCCACCCCAGTTCGTGGCCCTTTAAAAACAAAAAAAACCCTCCCAAACTCACCAGCTGCTGCAGTGGCCTTGGGGCTTCTGGAGGCTCATGAGCCCCCCCCCCACGCAGTGGGGGGCAGCGAGGATCACCCCCCCCCACAGGGCAGGAGCCGGTGAGTCAGGGCTTTTTTTTTCCTTTAAGGGCTGGGAACTGAGGTGCCTGGGGCAGCCATGGGGGAGGGGGGACGTGCTGGGAGTGTGGCGGAGGGACAGAGGGCTATGACAGAGCCCCCCACACACTGTGGGGCAGTGGGGATGGCCCTCCCACACCTGGCAGCAGCCAGTGAGTGGGGACTTTTTTCCCCCAAAGATTTGTGGGAGCTGTGGGCAGGCAGGGATGGGAGAACTGGCCAGGGATGGGGCCTGTGTGATTCACAGATTTGGCAGCAGCTGAATCTCTGAATCGGATTCGGGACAGTGATTCAAATCACTGAATTGAATCATTGTCCCCTGAATCAGCTGAATCTGAAGCGAATACTAATCACTTTGCACAGGCCTACTGGAGACCTAGTATGTGCTTGTGTATTGGACACGGGACTGGGAGTCAGAAGCTTTGCGTTGTAATCCTGCCTTTTTCGCTACGAGCATAGCTGGCCGTTTGATAGTTTCCCTGTCTCACTGTACAAAGAAAGAGGGAACAACAACATTTGTGTTATCTTGGAGCTATCTGAAAAGAGTTATGTAATTGAGAAGATTTGTTATAGAGGTTAAATGTATGGCAGTAGGATGTCACCTTTAACACTGTTCTAAATATATTGTTGATACACCTCTCTCGTAACTGTTACCTTGTTAGCAGTTTTTTGGCAGGAGTGCAACATGAAGTGTTATTCAACTAGTTGACTAGTTCAAAAACAACATTTTTGTTTAGCGGGGTCAGTAAAAAAGCATGCCAATAAGCCTTGTCATACCAGCAGCAAAAATTGTAGTCTTCCTCCGACTTCCTACAAATTGGAGAATGCATAGATGCCGGCCTATCCCCTATATATCCACTCTTAATAAAAGACATTTACAGTAAAAACCATGTTATCTGGCACTTCAGTAACTGGCATGGTCCAGTGTGGCAAAAGTGAAACTGGAAGTGCCCACCATGGCAATTTTGGTTTTGCTGAGCCCCCATGGCCTGAGGCAAGCAGCCTGCATGGGGCCCCCACCTGTCCCCTGGCACACCAGATGCCACGGGAAGGGCGGCGGCCCAAACAGGCAAAGACGCCTCTTTGTGCCTCTCGGGTAACCAGCACATTTGGTTATCTGGCACCCCGCTTTCCCCATGGGTGCCGGATAACAGAGCTTTTGCTGTAGTTTGCAAAATAATCCATTGCACCTTCACATATCTCTGCAGCTGAAGGAAAATGTCAGTGCAGAAGAAAAATGCAGCATCAGACACACTCCATTTGTCCTTGACAGCTGCTGTGCTCCAAGTTTCCAAAAATGTAAATGTTCTTCTAATCCTCTAAACCAAAATGAAGCGTCTTATTAATAAAAAAAGAAAACTATCTGTTGCAAATATTTTATCCTGATTTCTTATAAATATCTGTATAATCCTGGAATCAATACAGAGATTCCCAAAATAGTTTGATGGAAGAGTCCAATTAAGAATGTTTCCGGTGCTAACCGTTTCTATAGTAAAGAAGCACATTTCAATATCATAAAAGTGCAAGGAACAGGCAAAGTGTAAAGTTAGCATTATACCCACCAGTCGGCACTTAGCAGAAGTGTGCGCAAGGCCCTAAGGTATCCTCATGCTAATCCTGTAGTGGTGTCATAAAGTGGGTGCCGTGTCAAAAATCTGAAGTGTAAGTGAGCATCAGTTTGTAAAAACTGTCACTGCCAGCTCTCTCACTCTCCTTGCTTTCTGGTTTTACGTACTCATAGATATCATTCAATGAGAAGAGCATGTCCGTGAATTAGACCTCTTACGGCTTCAGTAATACTTCTTGCCTTTTTTAGATTTATTACATAGGAAATCATGTGGCTTAAGGTGCAATGAATCAAACCCATCGTATGCATGTATCATGAGATATTGTCCTTGTTTCTTAAATGGGGATGAAAGTTCAACATATATCCTTCTTTGACATTAAGCACCTATCTGTGCTGCGACTGCTGGCTGATTAAAAACAAGAAAGATACAGCCTTTAGCGTGCCACCGTGCCAACTACCAGGAGGTTCCAGCAAGTTCGGATAAAAATGCAATGTTGTTTGAGATAACCCGGTGACACAATGGCTCAGTTTGGGGTTTTTTTAATTCAGCATGTATGGATAACTCACTGTGCCTGTTGCCTTCAAATGTGACTGTTGCTGACTATAGCTGTTGGAAGGTAGCTTTAGAAATGCTTATGCACTGGTTGGAACTGGTATTGTAAGCAAAGACTTTGGCTTATAAACAGAAAAAAAATGTAGTTACAAATAAAGCCATTTGTGTTAAGGCTGCATTGGAACATCAGGGTTGACATCCTGACTTCTTTGAAGTCCGTAGTTGTTTTGCCATTTACTTCCCTAGGGTCATGATTTCAAGTACATTTCTGTAGCAAACAACAGATTGGAGAATATTACAGCTTGGCTCCAGTTGTTTTTTTTTCAAATTGTGAATTGTGGTTGGTTGGTTGTTTTTTTTAAACTCACTGCCATTTTTGACTATTCTATAAATTTGGCTTAAATCAAATATAAATTTGTACAAGAGGGCATGAATAAACCAGGGAGAGAGAGCAGTTTTTCTGTCTGCTGGGCCCAGTTTCAATTCCATCTGAGTTCTTTCCAGTTGTTGTCTTTTTTTTTTTTTTTTTTTAATGTTGGACTAAGTAACAATTTTTGTCATCTTATTCCCATAGCAACCCTATGTCTTTTGATGTAAATCTGCTTGTCTTGTCTTTTATTATCTTTCAAAGCCTGCACATGAATAACATGTGCAAGTGAAGAAGAGAAGGATATGGTGAGGAAAGGGCATAGACTTTGCATAAGAGAAAGTAACAAATAATGTAGATTCATAAAATGTGTTAGATGAATAATAAACCCAAGATGTTCTCCAAAGGCCCCCCGTTTGTTGCAACATTTTTTTGCTCAAGAGCATTTTTTGCTTCATGAGAGAAAAAGCCGTCTACATCTTTTTGTAGGATGTTGGAGCAAAATTTAAATGTGTTTCAAAGGCCAGAGCTCCCTACAGACTACAGAAGCTAAAATACAAATGTACTGACCTGTAATAGCATGGCTCATAACGTAACTTATCTTGATGTCAGTTTGAATGAAAATAAGTCTTAATTGGCTAGTTTAGTGATCCAGATGAAATTCAAGGGTTCTTAAGAGGGGCCTCCCCTTTAAGCATTTTAATTGGATGTTTCATTGTCTCACTACTCTGTTGTCTCCCACTCTTGCCTGGGAGCTTATCTTCATCGGTTAATTAGGATATAGTCACAGCAGGACTGCAGGTGATGTTGAAGGATAGTATCGTGAGTTGAGGTCCACATGAAGCTGAACCGTATATTTGCGTTGGGACGATAGTATCTTGAGATTGCCCGGCTTTTGATTTCTCTTGTGTGCTTTGAAGGAAAGAGTGAATCTGAGCTTGGAGGCCCGGACTCAGGTCCAGCTGTCTCAGATTTTGCAGGTAACCCCAATCTCAAGCTTTTGCTTTGAAATGTGTTAAAAGGAGAACCACTGGCAAAGACTTGGATCCTGATTCTGAGCTGCATCTCTAAGAAAGAACAGAACAATGTGGGGGATGTGGAGGGGACAGTTTCTTCTATGAATCCCTTCACCTCTAACTTCCACACCCCTTGTGTACTTCATAGCAGTCTTGCTGTGTGACCATAGTCCCTCTTTTCCTTGGTATTTCCATAGGCTGGCAGCTATAAGAGTAACTACTTGCCCTGCTCCATTTAAATTAACTGCATTGCAGCAGAGGATTTCCTTATGGAAATGGTTTCAGACCCTTTCTGAGTAGTTAACAATAGAGTAGGGAGAATTATATACCATAAGAATACAGGGGCTTTAGCATGGCCAGCATTGGGGCTTTGGAATAGGAAAAGGTCTGCTACTCAAATGTAGTTAGTTTTGTAGGGGTTTTTTGAATGTTTTAGTTGCATCCTTTTTCTCTTTTAACAGAATTAAAATGAGGCTGAAACTGGGCAGTGCCATTTGATCGCCGTTCTTCTTTTGTTTTTCAAATTAAATATTTCATTTGACCAGAGGTACCAAATTTAACAAGCTGCATCTGAACTGGGACTTGACTTATGAGAGTGCTTTAGAAGTTGCGTGCACGTAAATTGATTAGAGTCGGCACCTTGTATCTAGCCAGAATGCAATCCAACATTTATACCATCTTACTTAACCTTTGTAGGCAACCGTTTACATTAAAGCAGAGATGTAGTCTGGTTACTGTAGTTGAAATTAAGAAACAAGGATCATCTCTCGCTGAATCCTTTTTTCCCCCCACACATTATCCACATGTGTGCTTTTGTTTGTTTGCCGTCTGATGCAGTAGTGCCAACCCCACCATGTCAAAAATCATGAAGCAAACTCTTAAAAATCAAGAGATTTGGAATGGAAATCATGAGATGCTATTTTTGAAGTGTGTAGGGCAGAGGGCATTGCATCACTCGCTCTGGCCCCAGGGCCTACCAGCTCAATGCTCTCTGCATGTGCCAGAAGAACAAATCCTGAGATTTGATTGCTCTGTCCGGAGATTCAGAGTTAATTTGATTTGGAAATCAGGAGTCTCGTGAGTTGGCATTACTGCTGGTAAGTCTGGTTAGCACCAAAGACTCCTGAAGAGACCAGCTTCAACTCCAGCAGGACTTTGTTATGGGCATTTATTTGCTCTGTGCTATGAGGAAGGAAAAATAGTTTATTCACATAAAGAAACACATTAATCCAACTCCATTTTCTAGTGTTATCATTCCAGTCTTCCTTACTCATTTACTTCTCTAGTGATTATTGACAACTCCTAGCCTTTTATTTTTGGAGAAAAATATTAAATATACAAATGTAGACATTACTCTTTGGAGCTGTCATTTATTTTTAGTACTTCAATAAATATGGTAGTAAATATGCAGTAGTGCTTGGGTGTTAATTTGAAGAAGGCTCAGTGCTAAAAGTTATTTTTTTTTTTGTATAAGCTACAAATGTTTTCTGTCAAATATGGAGTATTAACAATGTTGCCATAGTGTGATCTGAGCTCTATTTTAAGAAACATGAGAAACATGGTAAATTGTGTCTTCTGAACTGCAGCTTCACCTCTCTACGTAGAAATATTGCATAAACCCAAATTTACAATTCAGTTCCTGGGAAATCGGAGAAGCTGGTAACCATTCTTTGGTGAGATGCACCCAAAAATCTCTATATTCTTCCGTGATTACTAAAGGTTATAAATGGACTTGTGTATTTGTGCATAAAGTGGAAAGTACATGTGTGTTGAGACCAACATTTTCATTTCTTTTCATTCTTAGAAGTTAGGTCTCTAAATAAGTAGCCTGATTTTTTATTTTATTTTTTTTCCTGAAATGCTGGGCGCTAACAACTCGCTGAAAGCACATTTGGAAATCAAGCCATATTTCACCAAGTTGGAGAACATCTTGTCTGAAGTAGTTAAATGGACACGATCATGTGTGAGCTGGTACTGTGGTTGGGAGCATCAAGCATTTAAATTCCATTTTAGTAGAGTTGTGGCAAGGAAGGGTTAATATTGAACTTTCAGAAAATGACAAAATAGGTTTTAAAGACACAGATTTAAAAAAAAAAAAAAGACTTCTTTGACTTCCTGATTTCAGTTGTAACTGAAAACAGCAGCAGCCTTCTGAATTTTAAAAGCTCTTGGAAGTTTTTTAAGCATGAGACAGACTCCTGAACAAAAGTAGGCTTGGCATGGAAGATGAAAACCAGAGCTGCCTGAATAAGAGTGGCAGGGGAACCCAGGAGATGGACAGTTCATGCAAACAAGATATCCTTCTACAATAGCAAGGTTGCATTTTTATCCTAGTTAAATTCTGCACTGCTACAAATTTCAACATGTCAAAGACCTTGAATGAAGTAATATAAATGGTTTTCATGGCTTCTGGGCAAAGAAAACTGAATTAACCTTTTTTGATTTTATTTTTTTTTATTTTCTACTTTTGAAATTGAGATTCTTTTTTGCATTCCAACCACTGAGCCAAAGAGACATCGATCCCTTAACTTTGTCATTTTGTATTGAGCTCTAGATTTAACCTTATTGTACATTGAAGACTATCTCTGAATAACAACAGTTTCTTAAAGTGAAATAAGCAGACATGAATGACCCATTGCTCATTTCTGTCCCCAGGCAGCAGAATACTTGTCATTCAAGGATAATCACCACTTCTGGAAAATGCATTGCTAAAAAAGAGTGGTGTTTCTCAGAGCTTGATATGCAACGTGGCGTATGCATTTTATAGAGTTCAGCCTGTTCAGGTTAGATCGCAGTCCATATGCAGAAGAAGAAAACTGATGTAATATTTGATTATATACAGGCTAACCATATGGCATCTGCCTGTTGCAACCTGTCATTCTCTCATCACCTCTTTAGGAACTGGAGTCTGTTAATTGACTAGTGATCTCTTCTTGAGCCAACAAGAATCAGTGAGATAAAACCGTGTCCTCTTTCTGAAGGGTAGGGAGTTAGTAAATGATACCTTGAATGTTTAGCAAACTTCTTGCAAGGGTGTTGCCTTTAAGGGCTCAACAACCATTGTATAACACACTTTACTCCAGATGCTGTCCTCAGGTGCACATACAGTGCTCCTTTTATTTTCACGTCATAACAAATATGAAGTGTAAAGGTATCAGGTTCTCCTACCAATTGAATACACCTTGGTGTATTTACCCAACATACCCAAAGCAGTGGTAAAGGCCAGTTGTTTAGAAACTTGAACAGCTTTGCATAATTTTAATCTCATCTGGATAATGATATCTTTGGTAGAACAAGTTTTTCCCCTAATATTTTCCTCAGGCATTAGTTCAATATATGACTCAAGGGGAAACGCATTACTTCAATCACTTCCTGCAGCACTCTGGGCTATTTAGCCAACTCCCAATGGAGGTTTATCCCTTGTAGATGGAGACCTTCCAAGCTTATAGCCAGAGGTGAGGACTTGGTTGAGTAGGATTGGGTAGCTCAGATAGTAAATTGTACAGCCCTTCAAATGTGCTTTGGCAAAATATGGAATTTAATTAGTTAGGAGTCTTTGGTGCAGCACCTTTCATAGGCATTATATTGGGGTGGGGGAGGTGGAAGATATTAATGCGGCCTTTTAGGTCCTGCAACTTTATTGATAATAGAAACCAACTTTGTCCCATTTTTACACCATTTTTTCTTTAGAGCAGAGTTTAATGTGATGAATTTGCTTACTATATAAATCCATAATTTCTAGTTTGTGTTTTAAAGTCAATGTTCTTTGTACATAAAAAAAAAAAAAAAAAATAGTTACTTTGAAGGATTTCAGCAGAAGATAAGTATGAGCTATCAGGTCCAAGGAGAGCTGAAGAATAATTTGATGTATTGAATATTTTTCCATGTTGGTGTCCTGTGTGTTTGGTGGTTTTGAGGGGGGAAAAAGATTTTCCTCATTTAAGAAAATGAAGGAAAGAGTATCTTACTGTTATATTCTTCTGTGACTGAAAAAAAGGCTTCCCTTTTTGTGGCTATTTTAATGGGAGGATAGGGAGATGGTTATGCTATTGATAGTTAATGCTTTTCTCCCTTTGACATGTTTCTATGTGTTTTAAAGTATGTATATTACTGAGAGCTGGTTGGAAACTTTTTAATGGAACATTTTTGCCAGAAAATGCCAGTTCATCAAATATATCTCTTTCAACTAGTTTTAGTAAGGAAGGTTTCTAAAATGGAACTTCTAGTCAGAGACAGACATGTACACACTAACCCTAGAGTCGCCGGTAGTCTGGCTTTGGTGCTTGCCTTGGATGTGGAAGACTCAGGTTCAAACAAGTGGATGAGCTTTCCTAGCCCTGGGGCTGCACAGGTAACTGTACTAATGTCTGATCAGTCTAATCTAGATCAATTTTAAGTTTGTCTGTACATCAATCCATATCTGTCTTAGACTGGCTACATGTTTTTTTTTTTTTTTTTTTTTACACTGATGTATGTGTGAGGAACTTTTGTCCTGCTATGGGTCTAGATTGATTTCCGATCACGGAGACCAGGTCTAAATGTCAGGTCCACACTTGGGTGAAGTAAGTTGGATCAGGTGGCCATTTTTAACATGATGTAACCTCCCCCTAACTTCTCCCCCCAGAATGTCTGCACTTAGACTTGATGAGAATTCAAAGCATCTGGTAATTTCAGTGAAAAGGGTCACTAGGAAAGGAGCAAAACCAGTAAAATAAAAAAAGATGTATAAAGGCAGAATGAACCTCAGGGAAGTGGTAGCTTGGGTTTCTGGGGAAGAAAATCTTAGGGATAAAGGAGGGCAGCGGAGCTGGCAGTTACTGAAAGATTATACTAAATGCACCATGGCAAACTATATCCTGATGTGGAGGAAAGATAGGAAGCTGAATAAGAAACCAAAATGGCTTCACCAGGAGATTTTAAATGCTTTAAAATAGAAAAAGGATTTGCACGAGAAGTGGAAATAAGAACTTGACTAAGGGTAAGTATAAAGGAATAGCATGAGCGTGTAGGGATGAAATCAGGAAAGCTAAGGCAGAGGATGAGTTGGAACTAGCAAGAAGACAAGAAATGATTTCATAAATACATTAGAAATTATAGGGAGGAAATGAGAGAGAGGTCTGGTACTAATTGTTGAAGGAACACTCATACTGAATTATTTAGTACCCTTTTTTCCTTGGTCTTTACAAAAATCGTAACTTGACAAAATTAAGTTTAACAAAGAGATAAGAACGCAGACCAAAAGAGTTAAAAACAGGTTAAAGAATATTTAGAAAAGAAGCCTGTAATCATGTTGGCCTGTTCAACAAACCGTATTTCAGAAACTGGTTTCAGTAATATCTAAACTATTGGAGATTATCTTTTTAAAACTCATGGAGGATGGGGGCTCCAAGCACTGGAGTAGGCAAATATTGCCGGTCTTAAAAAAAAAAAAAAAAAAGAGGGGGCGGGGCAGAGGACTGGGAACCAAGTGTCAGAATGAGAATTTATGAATACCTAGAAGATAAGGTGTTAAAACAGGATGGATGTGTCAAGACTTATGTTAAACCAATCTAATTTCATTCTTGGACAGGGTAACTGGTTTAGTAGATTAAGTGAAAACAAATTAATATGATGTATATCTTGACTTCAGTAAGGCTTTTGTCCCGTTCCCATGACATTCTCATAAATAAACCAGAGAAACATGGTCTTGTCTGAAGCACCATAATGTGGGTTTACAACTAGTTGAAATCTCAGTTTCCAAGTGTCGTAGTAACTGGTTCCTTGTAAAGATGGTAAGGCATTTTTAAGTAGACAGGACCCAGTTGTACTCAATGCTTGGATGATGGAAGGCAAGAAAATTTGAAGATGACTCTGAATTCTCCTCTTGTCCTGCCTGCAAGCCCCACTCAGTGATCTCGATAAATTGGGGAGATAAACCCACTAGCGATGCATAATGGGTGTACGCAGGTACACGTGCACCCCATGAGATTGGCCGTGCACCCCCTCTGATTAGCTGCTGCCGACACTGCCAGTGGCACCTATGGGCAGTCACCGACCACCGTTCAGCGATCACCAGCTCCCTCTTCCCCACCGCTAACCCCACTGTGGCTGCCTACAGGAGCTCCCCACTCGCCACAGCCATGCCCCCATGCCATTCCTCCCCAGCCTCTGGGGGCCCACGTCGTTCATGGATAAACCTGAATAAAGGCAACTGCAAATGCTAAATGTGGGAAGGAGAAAACAAATGTACAAATTAAAAAATGTAAATGATTAAATTAAAAATGGGAAGTAAGTGTCTTGTTTGGTGAGGGTTAGGCTATAGCAGGTAACAAATTAAATATTAGTTGAGGATTTAATGCTGTTGCAAAAAAAAAAAAAAAGGCAAATTTGATTTTGGAAGGCTTTAACAGAAATGTGCTATTTCTGTCTTGGGAGGTAATTATTCTGCTCAAGTTGGCATTGAGTTGGGACACAATTGGAATACCATGTCTAATTTTGGGCACTCTACTTTGAAGGAGATAATGGGAAAGAGTCCAGAAGAGAGTAACACGAATGATAGCGGTTTAGGAAATGTGATCTGTAAAGAAAAGTTGAAGAAATCAGGATTGTCAAAAAAACCCCCAAAAAACCCAGGGAAGGTTGAAGGTTGGACATGAAAACTTTCTTCCAAGTAGGTAATTTTTTTTCTGCAAATAAGAAAGTGAGTACTTGTTTTCCATATCCAATGGGAAAAGATAAAAAGAAATCAACTCAGTTTGCAGCAAAATGGAGTATGAGGAAAATTTTTTGACTATGTAGACAGGCTACTTAAGTGTTTTTTGGAATCTAGCTTATGGAAGATGGTCTAAGCATAGCTCAACCTTTTTAGAGGGGTTTGAACTAGATGGTGTCTCAAGGGTCCTTTATAGCCCTGCATTTGTTTTAATTTAGCAAATAAGCCATCTATAATGGAGCAAATAGTTATTTTAAGAGCTCTTGGACTACTTAAGTTCTCTTCAGGATTGTAAAACTCTGTAACTTTCATCTTCTTTCTTTGTTATCTTTAGGAAAACTTGGTATAAACTGGGAGAAAAAGTCTCTGTTTTATAGGTGATCACTCAATGGAAGCAACACCTATTTTTAATTACTGAGAGTTGCTTTATTGGAATGGGGAAAATACTGTCATGGCTGTTGTTCCAAATAAAAATTGGAATGTTGCATTGTGCCTACCACTGCTTGGAAACAAATTTGCGTGGAAGGAATATCCCTAGAGAAGCCAGACTTCAGTTTGCTTGAAAGTTTTCAAGAGTTTGAAAAAGCCATGATAAAAAATATAGGTGGGAAATACATAATGCAAATAAACAGCGCTTTGTGCTGTTCCTTCTGTAAATGTTTCAGGAATCGTTATTGTCAAAATACGTCTAGCTGGCCAAGCTGCAGATTCTGGCAAGCATAATGTTTGCTGACATGCCATAGAACTAAACATTCCTGGACTTGCTTTTTGACCCTGTCTGTCCTGTACATGAATCAAGACAGTGGATTAAATTCTTCCATCTATAGCTCGAGTAGAGATGATTTATCTGCTAGACAAAAAAAACAGCTATAATTTCAGTGAGCCTAATCACTGAAATGGCATTTTTTTCATGCTTGCCACCTACACATTTTAAAAAGTACAGTGTGCTTAGCATTCTGTATTTAAAATTTTCTTTAAGCTTGATTCTGCAAATACGTATGTATTTGAGTAGTCATTTTGGGAGGCATTGTGTTTCAAATGAACTTTTTGCATACATTATTTATGTGCATACTTGCTTTAGGATCAGAGACTTGGTAGATGTTTTATGTTGATTTTTTCCCCCTTTTTTCTCATGCAGTATAGCCCTGTGCTAAGATTTGTAATTGTTTACAACAAATAAGTAAAAATGCGTAAGTATACTAATTAGGGCTGTGCGAAGCTTCGGTCACTGATTCGATGCCGTAGAGTTTCAGCTCGATTCAATGGCTGAATCTCTGAATCCAAATTGAATCAGCTTTAATCTCTCTGAATTAAATCAGGGCCTGGGGTCCCCCCATGGCCAATTGCTGAGCTGGGAGGGCATGCGGGGGGGGCCCAATGTGCTCCCTGGTGGACCCAGAAGTGTACTGGAAGTACTCTTCCCCCCCCCCCCCAGCTCCCCTGTGGAATGCTTCATCCCCCCCCCCTTGGCAGCATTCACGAGCCGTGCCTAGCACCTCAAGGTATGTAGAAAATACATGTAAAGCCATGTCTGTTGCCAGATCGCTGATTCTCCCAATCAGCATCAAATCTTCAGATTTGGCTGAATCGAATCGGGGACAGTGATCCAAATCAACGGATCAAATCACTGTCCCTGATTCGGACCAAATCCAAATCAAATGTAGCCGGTTTTGCACACCCTTAATACTAATCAGAATTAGGCTCAGTCCACCCTTTCTTTATTGATACAGATTCAGTTTTTATAACAGAAGGGGCATGAGATGTTTACTGGAGAGCTGACTAATTAACTCCGTAGTAAAACAGCAGCATGTGCAGTGCTGTTAGGCCCAAGTAAATTAATTAACTCCACTGTAGAATAGTGCTGCCTAAAACAAGTACTATCCTATGGTGGAGCTATGGTGTTTACCACAGTGCACGCGTAGACACTGATGGGGCTGGCTGGGGCACTCGCATGCTTCAGAACAGGGGGCTGCCTGCCAGCTAGCCTCACACCGTAGCACCCTCATGCCCCAGCCAGCCCCTCCACAGCACTTCAGGCCAAGTCAAAATAGCCCCAGGCTGGCAGGCTGACCCCAAGGCCGCGTGATAACCAGGGCCATGCTGTCCTGGCTCAACGTGCTTCAGATCCAGGTGTGCATGCAGACGTGGCACCTGGGAGCAATAAACTCCAGCATGACCTGCACCAGAGTTTTTTGCTGCGCTATTTTAATGTGTAGATGTGCACAAGGTTGGAAGAAACCGTTTCCAAACCTTGAGTATCTGTAAAGGATACTAAATAGTATCTAGTAGGAATAAACACGTTTACATCAGCAGACCTTCATATGCACCTTAGACCCTCCAAAAGAGCTGGCCGAGGAGATCTCAGGGCCAAGAACTGATGTTCTTTTATTTAGAGGAACAAAACCCATTTGGAATAGAAGGGAAATTTGAGGGGACTGGAAGCTGTACTAATGTTTGCAGAAGTTTAGGGCTGAAAGGGACCTTGCGAGGTCATCGGGTCCAGCCCCCTTCTCTGGGCAGGAAAGACTGCTGGGGTCAAATAACCCCAGCAAAGTGTGCATCCAAATTGTGTGTTCCCTTATTCAAAAAGGGTAGGAGGGATTGATAACAAGACACTTAACATAATTTAAAACCTGGACAAAAGAAAGAAAAAGCTGTTACAGGAGTTAATTAATAGAGGATGAAAGGCTAGCTATACCATGAATTCATGGTGCCATGGTTTCATAGCAGATAGGCAGAGCAGACAAACTTGTTTCATCCTTTCGGGAGACTATGAGTTTGCTTGATAAAGGTAACGGCATGGGTGTGGTACCTCGTGTGGGTCACAGCTCCAGAATGAGAGATTCTAGTGCAAAGCTCTGGTAAAGGAGCTGTATGCATCAGGGAGAAATGACTTATTTTAGGAAGGTGCTTTTCCCGCTACATTTTACCTTGCTGAGTCCACTACTAAAGCACTGAGTGTAGTTTATTTTAAAAAGGATGATGAATTTTGGATCGAGTGCAGAAAAGAGCCACAGAAATGATTTAAAGGATTGAAAAAAAGCATGTCTTAGAACGAGAGACTTAAAGAGCTTAATCGGCTTATCACAAAGATGATTGAGAGGCAACTTAATTAGTGTCTAAGAGACAAAATGCCAGGTACTAAAGGCCTTTTCATCCAGCAGAGTACTAGTTGCTAGAAGCTAAAGCAGACAAATTCATGTTGGCCCTTTTATTCTTCTTTTAACTATGAGGAGGATTATCCACTGGAACAAATTACTGAGGGAAATGGTGAATTATCAGTCTCCTGGTATCAAAACTAGGGACACTGTTGGAATATGTGCTTTAGCCAAATACAGATTGCTGGGTTCAGAACAGGGGCATGGGATGAAAATTAAGGGCATCTGATGCATAGGAGGTCAGATTAGCTCTTCAAATAATACCTTATGGACTGGACCTTTATGAATATATTGATTCATTTATTCCCATATCATTTTTGTTTTCTTTTACCCCCACCCCCAATGGAAAATTGGCCTATCTCTAAGTTAAACAGGATAGTACTTATCCACTGCATTAAAAAAAACATCTGTGAAAATAACAATATACCTGGCAGCAGGCTATGTTGCACAGTATGTGAGCTGTAAAACTCCTTGGGGAAAAAAAAAATCACCGTGTTAATTTCATATTTCAGCCAAAAATTGTGGGGAAATCCTCCTGTCCCAACTGGAGGTTGGGTGCTAAAGTGAGGGACATAGCCTAAGAACCTAAGTAGAACAGCATAGCTCATTACTGTACATGTGAAAAGAGAAATTACAGAAGCTTAATTAGTGATGATCATGGTGCCACAAGAAATGAGTGCCTCCTACTGTGCAGCTTGAGGCAATGATACCCTCTGCAGCTTAAGTGTGTAGCGAAAAACATAAATTATATCTCTTTATCTTTGAACATAAGTGCCTTTGATGTCTATTAAAGCTGCCTTTCAGTGTCTACAAACAAGATTACTTCTAACTTCTGGCACATTGCAACTTTATCTGTAGTCGGTCTTGCTGAGAGAAGTTAGTTTTTTTGCTAAAGGAATGGCCATATTATGTTTAGAATTAAATGTAGTCTTTAGGCATCAGTAACAATGGAAGATTCATAGCTGGCTTTCTTGGAAAAAAAATCACTTCCCATTTTATTTCTGGGCATATCAAGTACAGGTCAGTAATTGCTGAAGAGCACAGTGCACTCTAGTGGAGTCTTCTGGTTTCCATGGCCAAAATTTCCTTTCTACCCTACTCTGGTTTGCAACACTCAGTATGCCTTTGAATCAAATGTGACCTGATAGTGTCACTAGATGTGAAGGATTTGGGAATTCTTCAGGTGTGAAGTTGCTGTATAAATGTGAATGATACATAGCTGATATCTTGGGGCATGTGTAGACAAAACAGGGGCCCTAAATTGAAGTGGTGGGTTTTTAAAAATGCAGCTTCAGTTTAAGGCTGATTAAACCCCTGTGTCATGCACATAGCCCGCTGACTTACCTGGCTCACTGGCAGGGAGGAGAGTGCGAGCTGCCAGCGGGTGCAGCGGTCCCTGGGCATCCCCCCACCCAGGTGGTACCCACCTGCAGGCACCTGGCTTGGGCAGTCCCAAGGGGCACCGCAGCCATGGAGGGAAGCACCGGGTCCCTCAAAGCTCAGGCAGGCAGGCAGGCTCCACACGGGGCGGGGGAAAGAGCTCATCACTCTTCTTGGGCAGAGCCTGCTTTCCTGGGCTGCTGCCAGGCTGGCTGCAGGGGCTTCCTGCAGAGCCATGGAGGTGCATGGAGCCCGATGCTTTGCTCCACAGCTGTAGGGCAGCAAACTGAAACTCCTGGAAGGAATTTTAGTTTACTGCTCCCCAAGTCATTTAAGGTGCATTATGCTCCCAAATTTCCTACAGAGGTTGGAATTAATGCTCAATATGCGGCTGAGGCATGCAGACGCTGATGCCATTAAAGCGATGCAAAAGCATTTGGCTCATGTTAAAGTGGTGTGCACACACACCTCTCATTTCACCTAGCCTTGAGTTTCTTAAATACCTTCTTCCTAAATGTGGTTAAAAACATGGTATATAACTTCCATTGAAAGCTTTTTTGATCATTTTTCACAGAAAAGTTCTTAAATCAGAGCTCTTTTATTTTTTACTGTTGATGTTGAAAATCAGGAGCATTTCTAAGGAAATGCCAGCTTCCTTGCAAATGGGAAACAGTTATAATTGAGGAAGGAGGTATTCAGAAGGCTAACTGGTGCTCAGGCAAATTTTGGGATTAATCCTACACTGGGTGCGTCTACATGAGACGCTAACTGCAGTAGCCTAATTGCACTGCACAGTAGCATGCAGAGCAAAACCCATGCTAATACATGTATAGCCTAGTATTAGGCTACTGCGCAGTAAGCATCACGAAAAAGCAGTGCGCTGGCACTGCTGCACAGTAGCGCCAGTTACTGCTCATTGATTTAGTACTTGGTTATGCAAGGACTAAACTTAATGCACAGTAACTATGGTGCAATAATTAACATTTAAACCCACCCACTATTCCTGAAAATAATTGGGTTTAATTATGACCTACCCAGCTCTCATTAATGCAAAGGGACTCAAAGTCAGAGGTAACTTCAGTTACTCACTTTACTTTTGTTTTCACTGGGGAAAAAGTGTGTGTTCTCACCAGAACAATTAGAGAGGCTAATGATAAAGAAAATAGAGTCTTTATAGTGCATTAATGATATAATGCGGTATTCAGCACATATCATTGGGACTGGGGATTGGAGTGGAAACGGAATTCATGCTGGAGAAAGGGGTATGGAAACCTAACAGTAAGACAGGCACATGTTTTAGCAAACACTTAGTGCACCCCACTTGATTCCACACACAAGTATTTTAATCTTTAGGAATGGCTTGAACCCCTGAAATAAGCCGAGCCTGAATTAATATGCAGCAAAAAGACAACTTGATTGAAGCTGGGGAAATCATGTCAACTTTGTTTGTTTTTTTTGCTAGAATTGTGCTAATGGGGTCTTTGTGTACATCTGGAACATAAGTAAATGTAAAATGGTAATTGCATCCATTTATATTAATTCGGTATCCAGAAAGCCCCTAATTGTGGATAGGAGTTATTCCTATGAATTCTCTGGGCATTAGACTGGGCCTAAGCTTGAAAACTATAAAGTCAACAAGTCTTAAATATAAAATTTCAGCAACTCTTCACGCTTCTCCACACATGCACTCCTAAAAGTGAAAAACAGCTGGTGGGGATCTTTCTCAAAATAATTGCTCTGAAACCTTTTTTCCAGTGTGTATTTTTTCATTACAGGGAACGTAAAAGTTACAAAAGTTGTGTTAGCAGCCCCATGGAGGGAGGCATTCACTGAGTATTAAGAGCATTACGTTTTACATATTAATTAGAGTATCAATTAGAGTATTAATCTAAACGTGACTGGAAGTAATTGGGTAGCGTTCCTAAACATGGCAGCAATCTTGTATCCTTAACTATGATGTGGGTAATAATTTATGGATTTACAAGAACCGCCAATGAAAGTATGCTGTTACCCCTATCTAAGTAATTGCTCATTCTAAAAAAAAAAAAAGTTCTTCATGAAGGAGGAACCAAGAGTGGCTCTTTCATTAGTGTCTTTGCTCTTTATCTTCTGCCTCTTACGTATGATTGTTTTCAACGCTGAATTTTCTCCTGACCTGCCTTGCTTTACTATCTAGGTGTTTATTCGCAGTATAACTACTTAATAACCAACATAGATGCTTTAATATTAGAGATGGATCTTGCAAAGCCATTCTTGCTAAATTGGATTGCTCGTGTTGTATTTTGTATTGACAGTGCATTAACATAAATGTTCTTAATAGAATTTCTAATATAGCAAAAGAGAAGGAGAGCAGCTTACAGACTCTGAATTGTCAGGAGTATCATTTAATAAGCCAGGGAGGTCTCACTGGTTATGACAAGAAATGCAGTACCTAGTGTTTATTTTTCTCTCTGTTATTACCTCTCAACACTGCGCAGTAAAAGATCTTAATTCTTTTTTATGAAACAGTATCTTCTTCATCCCATGGCTTTTTATTAAATTGTAGTTAACATTATTCTTTTTCGGATCAGGCACCCTACATGGAGCAACCTGGCTTACTCTGAAGATCAATCACTGCATACCGCACCTGTCACTGAAGGTTTCTGTTTAGATACCGAAAGAAAGATTTGATGTCTGTATGCGTGTGTTTTTCTTTCTTATGTATGTCTCGCTGCCTTTAGATCCTCCTCACAGGTGTTGTTTTTAACAAAACAACAAAGGACCAAATGCATATTTCTGGACACTTTTTGTCTCCCTAAGTTTCTGTTTTAGATGGGTTAGTTTCTTAGTTGTCTAAACTGCACAGTTATTTAGTCAGGTGAGCTCTGTTATTCGGCTACATAGGAGTTTACACATTAGAACCAACACAGTACATTAAAGGTTTCCCGAGGCTGGGCACAGCTCCCTGACCCTTTAGTAAACTCACAATCTCCTGGATAATTTTGTTTTTATTCAGGTTTAATGCTATTACTGCATAAGCAGAGTATGCAGTTCTTTGACGACCTTATCTCATTCCCTTCTGATCCAAAGAGGTTAATGAACTTGATTCATCCCGTCCTTTTGTTTTTCCATCCTCTCCAGTGCAAAAGGGGAAGAAAGCAAATTTTAAAAAGTATATGGCATAATCTATCAGCAGCAATTTGCAAGGTGAAGGGGAGTGGAAACAACTGATCAACCTGTTGGGCAGAATCCCTGTTTCTCTCCCTCCTCTGCTCCCTGCCAAGGTGATTATCCTTTCTTTGTCTTACAAGGAGCAACAGGGGAGTTTGAATCTGAGTATCCCATTTCTCTTTCCTACGGGAATGTGGCCTTCAGAGCCCTGTATTTTAGGTTGCCCAGTATAAATGTTAATGGATATTCAGTAGGGCTGTGGGAAACTTTGGTAGCCAGTTCAGTTTGGAGGAGGTTTGGCCCAATTCAGCATCCGAATTCCCGAATCGAATCGGGTGACCCATTAATCTCTCTGAATTGAATCAGACGTTTCCAAACGAATTCAGAGAGATTTGGAGATTCAGCCATAGACTGTACAGGTAGGCACTAGGCAGTGCCAGCGGGAGCAACCAGACGAGCTCCGGCTCATCCAGCTGCTCCCCTGCCTGCACCCCACACTGGGGTGAGGCAGGCAGTGCTGGCAGCCATGGGAACTGGGGGGAATGATTTGGGAGTTTGGGGATCAAACTGGCAGCTGGGGGGAATGATATGGGGCAGGGAGGAATGAACAGGGGCTTTCTGCAGCTTCGCACTACCTGCATCGCCCTGGGAGGCAGGGCAGCTGGACAAGCCACACCTTTTCCCGGGGCTGCCGGCTCAAGCCAGGGCTCATCGGGCTGCTCCCCCAGCCGCTCCTGCCAGCACTGCCCACCTGTAGCATATAGTTCAGGGGTAGGCAACGTTTTTTGGCTGAGTGCTGAAAAACACCACAATGCCTACCTCGAAAGGTGCCTGAGTGCTGGCATGGCAGAAAAACAAAATGAGGGAAAGCGTGCATGGCAGGATGCCTTGCTTGTGCCCCTTCCCTGCAGTCCTACTGCCCCTGCCCCCCAGCTCGGCCTCGGTAGCTGCTGGAGCCTGGGCTGCTCCCAGCAGGGCTTGCAACATCCCAGCTGCTGCTGGGAGCAACCCGGGAGCCCAGAGGCTCCAAACAGCTGCGCTGGGCTCCAGCACGTGCAGGCACGCCGAGGAGCAGGTGGTGGGGGCAGGGCCTGAGGCCGCGCAGCCTCAGTCTCCCCCGGTCCTGGCACAGAGGTGATGATCCCGGCGCAGCTGCTTGTAGCCAGCCCGGGCCCTGGGCAGCTGCAGTAAGCACCAGGCAGAATGCAACAAGTTTAGTTGCATCAAGTTGTAACTAAACTTGACCAAAGAGCAGGAATTAATGACATTATGGCTTCTACCGGTGTAAGAACTCCTGAACAACACTGGGAGTTTCTTCTGTCTCCCTGTCTTTCATGTGTCCTTTTCCTTCTCCACCTTATTTCCTTATTTCTTTCTTACCGCATTTCATTTTTGCTTTCTGTTTTAAAAAGTAACCTGGCTTGTTATAGCTCGTAAATACTGTTTCTTTTGCTATGAACCTGCAACCAGAGAGGCACCTGAAATCAGTGTTTTAATCTGCTGAATGCAAGTGCAAATTTGCCTGGTCTCTTGAGCGATGGCTGAGAGCCTGTGCCTGCATGTCGCCAGCAGCGTGGTTGCAAGCCAGTCAGCCTCACCAATGGAAGTTGCACGTTCTATCTGTGTGGTTCTTCTTTCTCCCCTTTTGCTGCCATTTTTGTTTTTAAAGAACACAATCGCAGTCAAATAACCAGGAGAAAACCGTCTCTAACAAACCCCTACAGAAGCAGGTAATCCCTTAACCCATATATGCCTACATCAAATGCACTATATTTATGCCTTTTTAAATAGCTAAGAATACTGCATATGTGTCCATGTTCTACTTGTACTTTTTGCAAAAAACTTGGGTAACCTTTCTCTTTAATACCAAGGCTTAGAAAAAGACTAGTGCAGTCGACAGTTGAAACCATGTGGCTTTTATATGCTTACCTGCATTCATGAGATGCCGTTCCAGAAGCAGGGTCTTACAGAAGCAGAACTTCCTGTATTGCTTCTTACTGGAATTGCTGCCGAATTGGGACCTGGAAGAGCTGACGAGAAATCAAGAGATAGGAGAGAATGAGAAATTTTATAGCTGATGTGCTGCAGTTGGCCTCCTGGGCCACCTATCCCAACTCTCTGCATGAAGGAAGGCGGCTGCCCACTTTGTCTACTGTGATTGCTCTTTATGAACTTATGCTCCTTATAACTCATAATGTTGTGCTTTCCAACGGCTTATTTATTGATTCCTTGTACTGTATGTTCCAATATTTTATCCAGTAATGAAGTTAAACAATAAAATGAGTCGGTAATTCCTTGGGTTTCTCTCTTTAAAGATTGGTACTATGACAGAGTTGTATTCACCTACTTTTTTCCTCGCTGAACTCACAGACACGATTGCTTGCCACCCTGCGGGCTTCCCCGCTCACTCCCTGGGAACCTTGGATCTAACATCTGCTCCTTTTGATTTATGAATGTCTAATTTCTCCAGTTGTGCTTTTTTCTTCCCCTGCATTTCCTTATTGATCACTTGCCCGTCTTTTTTGCTTGGTCAGCAATTAGATAGAATTCCCAAACAATTTCTCTTTCTCATTATACCTCTCATTATAAATTAGAGCAAAGTATTGTTTGGCTATTCCCAAGGTCCTGATGGATCTACCCTCTCTCTAACACACACCCATCTCTCCATATTTTTTTCTTTTCCATGTTATGTATTTATGAAGACTTTTCTTATTATCCCTTACCGCTTTAGCAAACAAAATGCAATAGTTTCTTTCCTATTTTTATTGCTGCAGAGTTTGCTCTCCTTATAGCTTTTTGCCAGTGCTTTTATTTGTCCTTTTTAACTCCATGTATGATACTTTCAGTGGTCTTTTGTTGCTGTTCTAACTCATCTTTAGTACACATAATCCTGCCTTATTTCTCCTGGGCTTACTGCTTTCTTGTCCTTCTGGGGATTCAGTGAAATTAATATCACATTGTCTTCCAGGATTCTTTGTCCCTCGTGAGACCCCTTTACTTTCTAGCACTTCTGTCCAGGGGTCTCTGCCAGCCAAATTACCTTATTTTATCCAGTGTGTGCATAAATGGAATTAATTAAGCTTATAAAAGAAAGGATCTTGTGGCAGGCTGTACCACTTCAATCAGTCAGTCATCTGTTGTAAGGCTCTCCTTTCATTCTTTTTTTTTTTTTGCGTTTCTGAAGGGATTACTTCTCTGACAGAGGATTACCTTATTTGATTTTTAAATGGAACTAGATTATAGTTGGGTTACAGCAATGGTCGTTATTAGGAAGTAGATTCTGCAGCCATACTGGAGCTATGGAAACTACATTAAAAAAGTCCATGAAGAATATTGATTGCTTTGGGAGTAAGGAGTGGAAGCAGGCATGCAATGGAGGGGCTGCAATTCTGGCCCCATCGCAGGCAATGGGGTTTTTCCATTAACATCCTTAGAGTCAGCGTTTCAGCCAAGGTTTTTTGGGTTTGGCGTTTTTTATATTTCATATTTCAGGCATGTCCTCACATGCAGATGTAACTAGGTGCATTTACATGTTCATCAATGCTCCATTAATTGCACCTCTAATATGAAGTACTAACTAAATGTGCAGTAACTGGTAACGCCGGCACACGTTCTTTTTGGGATTATTAATGTGCAGTAGAATAATTCTGGTGCTCATTAGCACACGAGCATGGCTTTTGCCATGACGCACTAATGCACAGTAGAATTGGTCTACTGAGCATTATGCTTTTAAAAGCAATGAGTGCATCTACACAAGACGCTTAAAGGATAACTTTTACAGGGAGAAGCCTGCCACGCTGATTGTTGATGGGGGAAGGGGGATTGGCTCCCCGTTTTTTTTGGTTTTTTGTTTTTTATACATAAGAACCTACTGAATTCAGAATGGTTGCCACCCATTTTGCAGTCCTAGTGCAGGGTTGGGTGCCATATTCATGGTAGAGTACAAGGGGACCCCCCCCACGACACACACACATACACCTCTGATTGATTGAGGGGCTCCAAAAGTCCCTCCCTTCCCTGGAAACTGACAGTGGGACATCTGTCAATCTCAGGGGAGGGGAGGACTTCCAGGGCATCTTGACCAATCAGAGGCATGGGGGCAGGCTCCACCATGAAAATCTCCCCTCCCCACACACACACTTTCCCCCGATTTAATTCAGGATGCCAGGAATTCATGCCTTTTTCTGTTTGCAGCTCCCCCCCTGCTTTGACAGCTTGCTGGCTGTTTTCATGCTTTTTCACGGGCACTGGGCTTTTTTGCCGGGGACCTACCAGTCATTTTGTGGTTTCCATGAAAATCACAAAATCACAATTTTGGTACGTCCCTAGTTATAGATGTATTATTGATCCAGGTTAAAATTAGCAGCTGCTGCTGTTGCCTTAATTTCTGCCCCCTCAATGGTCATTAGGAGAGGGATTGAGGGGAAAGGCAGTGTGAAGGGGGCAGGTGTGTGTGTGTGTGTGTGTGTGTGTGTAAGAGAGAGAGAGGGAGGGGGGGAGAGAGACACGTAGATAGGAAATAGGAAGAGCGGGCTAGAGAGAAAAATGATCTTTTCAAATCTCTTCCCTTGTTCTTTTGCTCTCTCCCCTTGGTTCTTTGCTTCTCTCTAAAGCTCTTTGGGCTGTGTAAGGCTCTAGCCACCACGGAAAGATGGAGACATCACCGCTGTCTCCCCACAGGATAATCAAGCCACACTGGGCTTTTCTGGTTTTTTTTAATTTCTTTTAAATTCTTTTTAATTTTTTCCCTCCCTGCCTCTACTATGGCAATGATTCCTGCCCGCCCCACTCCTGCCGTGCCACGGCTCTGTGCCCCAGTGTGTTCCCTCAGCAAGCATCTCCTAGCACGACCCAGCTGGAGTGGCCTTTCACCTCACTTGGCCTCTGCAATTCTCCGTGCTGCAGTGCAAGGGCCTGGGAGGCAGGGCTGGGGTGTGTTTGTGTGTGTGAGCCTAGGGTGTCAGATTCACGTGAGTCACTGTTTGGGGTATTTTTTTTTTCCCCCCCTCTCCCCATCTCTCCATTGCAGATGTGACTGCTCCGCATCTCCCTCCTTGTTTCCTTTCTAGGCAAGGTGGTGCCTCATTTTGAAGCAAGAATAAAGCAAGTGCCCCCTTCCCCGTCTCTTTGCGGGTGGTGGCTCTGGGCCTATGCATGGGCACCATGCTGTCGCAGCCCTTCTCTTCCACCTCCCCCCATGGTTGGCAGTCAGTGTGCCGGGCATCTCCAGCCTGCGCAGCTCCCTGTCGCTGTCCCTGCTCTCAGTAGACACGGTGACAGGAAGCAGAACAGGCTGAAGATGCCTGTCACTAAGTCAGCAGCACTCAGTAATCCCCGGCAGCCCAAAGAGACTGGGGTCATGGTAGGAGGCCTGTTGAGCCTCCCCAGCCCTGCTGGCTTGGCCAGCGAAGGCCATCTCGTGTCCATCCCTGCCCCCACTGAACAGCAGTGAACTTCTATTCTTTTTGCTCCAATGTAAACTAGGGAGCTTATAGAAACCCACGTAGGTTTGAGCAATTCTGCCTCAGGCTTTTTGAATGTCTGTGCTCTGCCCAAGTTTTGGCTGGAATGAGCGTAACAGTTGCTGTGCATGTGAGCAAGGCCTGCTGAGTCTGTTTGAGGGCTTGCTGGTCTGCAAGGACCCCTGAATATCACATTTGCTTAAAGAGTCAATGAGGGGATACAAACCAATGCTGGATAAGAATTGTAATGTAGTATTTCCCATCCCTGCTGGAACACGCCAGCAATATGAGGTGCAAAATAATTTGGCATCTCACACTGACAATTCAGGCTCTTGAAAACCAATTAACTAGTGTAGCAGTGTTAGGGAAGGGGAAAGGTTTTAGGCTGAAACAGAAAGCTGTCTGTTCTAGCAGCAGGAACCTATGATAGGTACAAATCATTTGTTCCTTTTGTTAAGCAGCTTCCATATCCACAAAATGCACATTTGAACTTCTGTGTTACCCTTGGCAGGACAGGATCCAGCAGGCATGTGAACTCTAGCACAGAATCAAAGAAAACAGAGCGGAAGGGGACCTCAGGAAGTCGGTTAGTTCTTCGTCTTCCCAACCCCAGGGCTAGAATCCTGTTAATTACAGTCATCATCCCTCTCATGTCAGAAATGTTATTTAAAATCCTGAAACTACTGCACTGTAAAGTATTTTGCCCCTGTCCTTGCTGATTTAGCTTTCACAGCCGGGATGGTATAGATTGATAAGCAATGATGCCTTATGAGCAAGGTTCCCCAGGACTTGACTTTATATCACCCTGCTTTTAATTACTTGTGGGTTTGCCAAATTTGAACTATTAGAGTTGAAATTTTCCATGCCATGTGTCTCTTTGCCTGAGATTGATATCTTTTTCCTTCACTCAAAAAAGGCGCTGCCATTCCCAGGATCAAATGCTGAAAAAGATGTGTTGTTTTGCGTATGTTAAAAATATATCTATCTATACAAACAGACAGAATCAGCTTTTTATTTGGATCCATTGGATCAATCTTAAAAATCGACACGCAGAAATGGCCTTTTTGTTAGGGCCATGCCTTTTTTCCTCTCCCCATCAGTCTGCTTAGATTTGGCCAGGTTATTAACCTTTATATAATCCCACCACATGCTCCTTGGTGGTTTTGTCAAACTTTGCAGACACGGTCTTAATCGGTTTCATTGCTGCTGACCATGCTAGAAGGCTCTGAAAGGACCTAGCGCTAAACAAATGAGGCACGTACCGTGCCCTCGCTTTTCCGACGTGTCACCAGACTGCAAGTAGGCCCCATCCCCAGAGAGTGACAAAGCATGTCCCCAGTCACTCTGGATAAGTGAAACTTTCACTTCTGTCTCTTCGCATATGACTGGTCTGACACCACAGACGCAGTCCAGCTGACGACCACTGACCTTGGCGATGCCATTCAGGTTAGTGGTTTTCAGGTTGCGAATGTCTACAAGCTTCCCAAAGTCAACTGGGACCAACGCGTTGTACCAACTCGGCCTCATCCAGCTAGCTTTGTTGAGGACACAGCTAGTACATGGATGTAAATGCCAACAGTGATCAACTTGTAAACTGGACCTCACAAAATGATCTTGTTCTCATTCACAGCCCCAAGCAGCGTGGCACGTTCCCCTCTTCCAGATGGAACCACGACTACTCTCCTGACTTGTGCTGGCTCAGTTCAGCGCACAGTCCCCCACAGGCAACATCTGGCCAGGTCTTGGATGACTTCCTGCACAGTCAGCACAGGCTGTCAGTAGGACAACTTGGACTCCAGCTCCCGATTGTCAAAAGCTCTAAGAAGAAATGGTGGAATTTCCCCAAGGCCACCTGGAAGAAGTATAGCAAAACATTGGAACGAAGCATTGTGACGATGTAGTGAGTCTTTCTGTAAGAATTCATCAGCAGAGAGTTTGTCCTCCCAGGCAGTGTGGAAAAGGCAGCTTTCTGTTTCATATACAGAAGGGATAATATCAGGACCCATAGCTTCCATTTCCTCATAAAAGGACCACCCCCCCCCCCCCAAAAAAAAAAAAAAAATTAAAAGAAGTTATTAATGGTCCAAAATGAAGCACTCAAAGGTTAGAAGATCCCTGAATTAAGATTGTGTGTGCAGCCCATGTTCAGCCCCATGTGCAGTGTGGTAGTCGCATACATTTGTCCGTTCTCTCCACCCCCAGTCGGTACTTTTCTGTGCACAGGAATAAAGCTTCAGCTGTTCAGTACTTTGTTTTACACTCGCCTTCAGTACTTACTGTGCACTAGTCGAACCCATAGTGCCCAAAATGGAAAGTCACATTTTGAAATCTTGGTAGTTTCTTTTTTCTTTTGATTGTAAATACTATAGAATAATCAGTGTCAGGCCTTTGTCAGCTGGCATTCCCTTGTTCAGTAATAATCATTTAAAAAAATCTACTCTACTTGTTGCTGACCTACTGATGAATTCCAGTCCACTTGAACCCCTTCCTTCAGCATCCTTCCTGTTTTCTGAAAACTTTGGTGAGGGAAAAGTGCAGTATGGGCTAGATGGTGTAGTCAATTTATGTTACTGAAAGGTAAATGAACAAAATATATTCTGAGTGGCTTTGATGTTCTCCTCCATTTCCATTAAGTTACAATTTAGGTATTGCTCTATGCTGCCTTCATGAAAATAGATCATATTTCTTATCTATCCTGTCCTCCTGAGCCTGTTAATGCAGTCTAATCCTAGCTGGTAACCTTAGAGATTTATAGCCATAAGTGGTTGCTGCGATTTTCCAGGCCGTGTATTTTTTGCTGTCGAAACATCTTTGTAGTCAGCTAGATATTGCAGCCATTGTAGTGGAGCTTCTTATTCATTCTGTTAGAGGCAGCCAAAGAGAGAGACTATTAATTTCCCATTTGAGAAATGTTGTTTAAATTTATTTCAATGCCTCTGTGTTTTTTGTACAATATGCTATTTTCATGGCATACAGTATAAGGAGTTTTTTTTTTTTTGTCAAATGTGAAAATTCACTTAATACCTGTTGAAAATTGTCACTCAGCAGTTAATTTGCAAAGCAAATATCTTATATTCCTTACAGACACGAATCCGTGACACCTAGACAGTTATCAATACCTCACAGACACCTAGTCAGAAAAATAGAAGCTTTAATTTTCTTTGAAATTCTCCATACAATACTTGTGCTTTATACAAAAGGAAGTTAATGTGCATTTGACTCATGTTTGTACTACAGCAGCTATACGTCTTTGTTACTTTATAAATATTCCCTCTCCAGGCCCTCCTATATTTATTGCATTAAAACAAGTTATTTAGAATGAATAATGTATGCAACAATTCTTTCTTCTTTTCAGAAAGCAGTTTCTCTCTTGGAATGCCAAAACTTTCCTCAATTCAAAAGTTAAAAACTAAACAAATTTGTGTTTTCAAAGCTGTCTGGACAAATTTGCAGTTCGATCCATGTAGGTACTCGTTCTATGCCAGTGATTCTCATCCGGGATTATGGGGTGCCTTTGAGGTGCCTTAAGAGCCTTTCAAGGTTGCTGCAGGATGCCACATGATTTTAGCACTGTTAGGGTACAAACATGATTCGCAAGGTCAACCCAGAGAAAGATGAATAGGAATTAAAAACACTCTGACCTGTTGTGGTTTTTCTGCTCTCTTTGCAAGTTTTCTATTATTTGTCTGTAATCAAAAAATGAGTGAAAACCAACTGGCATTTTTTCAACAGGTTGAGAACCTCTGGTCTTCACTGTTTTGTGCTATGTTACTTACTTGTGACTGGTCAGATGACTACCACAGGGGGTGACACAGCTATACTGTTTCCAGCCCAGGTACCTTTGCGCAGTGGTGGTTGACACTAGGAAATGGCAAGTAAAGCAGACAGGTGGAGTATGGCAGGGCTAGAGCTGTTTTGCTTTGCTGTTTTTGTCAGAGATCCCTACCTGCTCACTCCACGTCACTAATAAATGCTGGCCTGTTTTGGGGAGGCTGGCTTGTGTTGCTGTATCATTTCAAAATGGGTACAGTCTTTAACGGGGGGGGGTGGTCTTATGCTCTTTTAGCCCAGACAAATGAGCATAATGAGACATGGTGCTATAGTCAGAGACAGAGCCACCAGCCTGTGGATCCACAAGGCTCACCCATATAAAAAATGAGTGCCTAGACCTTGTGCTACAAGAAGTACTGTAGCAGAAAGACTTTGGAAAGCTTACAGTGCTGCGGTGGCAACTAGGGCTGTGCAAAGCTTCGGTCGCTGATTCAAATCAGCAGAGATTTGGCCTGATCCGGTAGCCAAATCTCCAAATATGAATTGAATCACGAGACCCTTTAATCTCTCCGAATCTATTCAGAAAGATTTGGAGATTTGGACATAGACACAGCTTTAACTGTTTTTTCTACATACCTTTAGGTAGCAGGTGGTTTGCGAACACTGCAATGCTGGGGCAGGTGGAGCGTCACACAGGAGTGCAGGGGGGTCCCCAGCGCACTTGCCAGCAGACCTGGAAGTGGACCAGAAGCAGTTCTGGTCCACTTCTGAGCCTGCCAGGGAGCTGACTGGTGCCTCCTGGGCCTGGGGGGACACCCAGGGTCCCCCTGCAGCTGATCACCAAACCAGGGAAGTGAGGCGGGGGGCACATGCTCCCCAGTGGACCTGGAAGTGGGCCAGAAGTATTCCCCCGGCATTCCTGTGGGACGCTTCATCCGCCCCACCATTGTAGTGTCCACGAGCCACACCTGGTACCTTGAGGTATGTAGGAAGATCATTTAAAGCTGTGTCTGTCCAAATTACTGATTCCCAGAATTGGTATCGAATCCTCAGATTCAGATTCGGCCAAATCAAATCGGAGACCATGATCTGAATCAACTAATTGAATCGCTGTCCCTGATTCAGGCTGAATCTAAATCTGAATCAAGTAGGGCCCATTTTGCAGACCCCTAATGACAGCTACGACGCTAGTGCTATCGGCTGTTACTGCACCTACATGCAGCACTAGGAAATGGGCATTTTTTTTGGGCTGAGTTGTGTTTGGGTGGGTGGGAGCTAACAAGCATTCAAGGGAGAGTTCTAAGTATTATATATCCTGTTGTGGTACCAGATAAGCTGGCACATTTGCATGATTTTCTTCCCCAGCTGTATGACAAGTTTCTCTGAGACTGGAACTATTGATATTCCTTAAAACTACAGAAACAGGATCTATTTCTTCTTTTT
>NW_017728917.1:7186595-7212082 GCF_001723895.1 Crocodylus porosus
ATAAGATATACTTCATTTTTTTTAGCTAATTTAATTCTTTTCAGTTAATTATTATGATCACATTTAATTGGATTTTTTTGTTGCACCCCAAGTGGCACAGTGGAATTGGAGGGTGAAAATGCTTTATAAATAACAATTTGTTGCTATTATTTGTTACCATTCACAGCTCCTAGTTCATACCATCTGTTAATCCCTCCATGACTCATTCACGAGACATCATAATAGAAATTCTTCTGAGTGTAACAGAAGCAGTTCACAAGCGCTGTTCCTTCTCTTTCTGTGTGCAGCGGGGCTGTTGTTTTTTATTAGTTGTAGGGCTCCAGACTCCATTGTTAGAAATGTGCTTCTATCTGTTTAAAAAGACTTTGCTGGATAAGAATCATGTAAACTGCTATGATGAATAGGGGAACATTTTAACTGCAACAGTTTCATTGCCTTTTGTACTGAGTTTGCAGTAAGAAGAGATGGGGAGAAACCACCTTTCGATTCCCATTCTCCTGGAGCCCTCAAGGCACCAAAATGCCCGTTTCCCTCAAAAGGTGGGAGGATGAACAGGATCCCTTCCTCCCCTCTCCCTCAAAAGCTGTCCAGGATGAGCAGGATTCTGTACATATTTTTCTCATCTGTCCCCGTCATAGGAATCGGGAGCTGGGCTGGCTTTCTGGCAATCCTTAGTTTTTTCCTTAAGGAAAAAGCTGTGCAACTGCTTGGTGATGCTAAAGCATTGCAAAAAACCATAGCCAAGAATCTGGGCAGGGGAACTGAGTGCACATGCCACCTGCCCACCAGTTGTAGCAAAGTAACTGCACCAGAGTGGCAGTGGCAGCTACTTTGAATATTGACCTCTCAGATGAACAATGGGCAGATGTGGCTTGTTTGCCTACTAATTAAAGGTTTCCTGATATTATAACTGAATGAAAATGTGGTTACCCACTGAAGTTAATTAGAAGTTTTTGATGCCCCTGATAGTGTTGTAATGTCACCATTTGCTCATGTGATTTATTGCCAAGGAACTAGAAGATATAGAGGCTCCAGGGGGATCTGGATTCTGGAAATCATGCTGCTGTCTCTGGAGGTACCTTGCTAGCTAGAGCTGTTCCTTCAATAAGGTACATATTCAAAGTATGCACATCACTCCAGTGCTAGGCATTCACAAGGCAGACATTAGTGCAAATAGAAAGTGGCACTCTGAAAAATGTATTTGATCTACCACTGATATTAAATATTGTAAATATTGTTGATATGACAAAGCATGCAGAAAGGCAGCATTCATTACCAGATAATAGCCCAGTGGCTGTCTCCATAATAAAATGTTATTGTGTTTGTTGCTTTTTAGGTTTTCTGAACACAAAGAACTGAAATCTATTGTCAATTTTTAAAAAAAAATCCAGGTCTTTATTGGAAAGTTACATAATTCTGCTGAAAACATGGTCTGCATAGCATTGCATAAATATCTGCTGCCCTCAACCAAAGTCACTCTTTCAGTGTTTCCTAATTCCTGGTTCAATCAATTTTATTTAAACTTGATATAGTGTTGTCGGTGTTGTATAATTAAGGGTTAAGCCACATACCCGTTCAGACAAGACCTAATATACTCATGTTTATGCATGTTGTCTGAAATAAGTTGATAGCATGTTCTTGTCGATAAATTGTTAGTAGAACATATTTCTTGCTCTGAAAAGGGCAAAGGTTAAGAATCAAAGTTCAAGGAGCTGTTTACTGCAGTCAAGGGGATAACCAGAGCAGTTGTCACAATTAAAAATGATTGGTTTTGGGGGTTTGATGGCCTAAGGGAAGAAGGATTTGGCATAATCATTGTGGATATAGTAGGCAAACTGGCCCTACTATGCTGTAGGTTTAAAAAAATGGCCCTTCCTCAGTGAGCCTTTGATTAACTCCCACTTGGGTGTTTCAGCCTGTGCTCGGTTTCAGTGCAGGAGGTGGGAGAGTCCAGGGAGTTTTTGCAGGTAATGATGTGAATAAACGCCCACAAACCTCCCTAGATGGTCCTAGCAAAACTCCTGACGGGTTGCAGAGTCAAAGGAGAGTGGCAAGAATCACAGCTGTTATTCAACAGCAGTTGAAAGAAAAGGGAGCTGGAAGCAGGGTTAGTAAGTCATCAGATAGGAGATGTGACTGTCCTGCACCTGGGAATAGGAGGTTCACAAAGTAAAGGCTGTGACGCTAGCTCAAAAAAAGCAAACCAACCAGCTTCCCTAAAGTCCCTGTGGAGGGTGACAACAGAGGTTTGGACGGTTTTGCTTCCGTGTCCGTTGTCCAAGCACAAACTCAGAAATTCTGTAAAAATCCAGCGTTCAGTATGCATCATGTTTTTACTGCCACACGCATTATATTTCCTAGATTTTAAAATCGCACGTAAGATCAATCCTGTGCTGAAACCACCAGTAGCGTCCGTGTGACCATCTGTCCAGAGCTCAGACTCTGCTCGGGCAGATGGTAGAGGGCAAACTCATCTGAGCACGTGAGCTCTTTGGAGGAGAGAGTATTACGTCCACCCTCCTCATACAAATAAAGCCCAGCCCACTGTGGATGCTACCAGATAGAAATAAGCCTCAAGCCCAGAAAGGGAGGTGTTAACCTGAAACCAAAAGTTCAGGGGATTGAGAACATCTTACATAGGAAGCTGTATTATTGGCTTTTCTCTAGCAGTGATAGAGCAACGCTCAATACATTTTATTTTAATTTCTGGTGAGTGCTTATCTCAAGCTATACGCTCTTTTTTTGCTAGATTAAAACTTATCGTATTCAAAAGATAAATTTCACAACTGATGTGACAAACTGTCAGTGCAACAGCATTTATGTTTGCCTACCATAATAGAGGGAACCATATCTCGCATTTAACCATCAGAGCCCTGTTACCTGACTTGCATATGTACACATGCACGTGAGCACGTGCACGCACATGCAACCACGCGCAGCAGATGCCTTCCACAAATATACACGTGCAGTTTACATAGATTTGAATGGAATTTGATGAGGGGAATTTGGCCCGCAGGGGAGAGGCAGGAAGCGGGGTGATACGAGAGAGACTGACCTTTCATAATTGATGAGCGATGGGCATAAAGTGGAGCCACAAGCAAACCCTGGTATTTCCCTGGCAGCAACCTGCACTTGCACTTGTATTCTGCTTGTGTAGGATGTTCGTGATATATCTTCCTTTAGCCTTTTTGAAATGGCTTCTGTTTCATCCTACCATCTAATCCTACCCTCTAATCATGATGTGTTGGGTTTTTTTGAAAGATTTTTATAGTCATGATGTTTTCTGAATCTTTCCTTTGTTCCTACCTCTTTCATGGGAAGAGGGAGATTATTCTGTGGATGAGCTAATCCCTCTGAGAAATAATTCACGTTTAAATTTTTGTCATAAAAAGTGTTATTGATTTTTATTTATTTATTTTTCCTTTTTAATATAAAAGCCATTACAAAGATCATAAATACAAGCATGGCCATATACCCCAGCTAGGGATAAAGGTACACAAGCATGTTGCCTAATAACATCTTGTTTAAGAAAACTGGAGCCCATATTCAGTGAGATGTGGTTGATTAACAGTTACCATAATCACCAGATTGTATTGAAGCGATGCTCCCTTTTACCATATTTAGAACGGGAAATGGCTGTGGTGCCCACTTGGAGATGTTGAGCTCCTAATAGTTCTTACAGAAGATAGAGACAAATGTTCTCCTGCTGTTCCCTCCACTTATGACTAGATCACGTAGAGCAGTTTATGAGCTCTACTCCCTGCAAGTTATGGACCTGAGTCTTTAGCGCATGCTAAGTCTCACCCATTCACTCCTGCTGGCTACATCAGACCAGCAGTCTGGCCCTGGTGCACCTCACAGCTCAGGCTCATGGCCTTGGAAAGTGAGGGAGCAGAAGGGAGGTGAGACCCTCTGTCCAGTCTCAAGCCGTGTGTATTATATGTGTGACTATCAGTTTTAGCTATTTCCTATGGAGGGGTTTTGGTTGCGTTTTGGTTGGTTTGTTGTTTGTTTATTCATAAAGGGTCAAACGACGTGATTTAGGGCTGTAGGTTGTAGCTGTGTTGGTCTAAGGACATAGGCAGACAGGGTTCTTTGGGTAAATGCAATAACTTTTATTAGACCAACTAAACAACATGATCCCACTTCCCCATCTTGTTTTCCTAGCAAAGGGTTAGTGTTGCCATCTTATTCCAGCCATGCTTTCCATCCTGTTTCTTCCTAAAGACTGAAACTACAGTGAGGGTTTCGTGTGTGCTGAAGCTTCTGTTGCTCATTTTTAGATGACATGTTCTCAGCTTCCTCTCGTCATTCAAGTAGCTGGTTTATGCCGTGGGAAGCATCTTTCGTTTCAGTAACATGTGGCTATTTTTCCATTCTAATGTCTTGGGCTCCTTTCATATTACGGGGCCATGTCAGTCAGCAGAGTAAATATGTCCCCGCTTGCGACCTTCTCTGGTACCTCACATATTTCACTACTAGGATGTCCCTTCATGCCTATTTGAATGGCCTTATAAAACACTGGCTGAAAGATTATCACAAAGTTTTCCTTCTGTCCCTGTGCAATTTGCTCATTCATCTGGAAGGACTGCCAGACCAAATGCTTCATTGATTTTTTTTTTCTCCCTTCCAAAGTTTGCAGTACATGTTCCTATTCTGACTGCAGCAGAGACTTGCTTAAAAATGTCTGCTGGGTGGCAGGCAGGGTTGACTTAATAGTTTAAATGCTGCCTGCCAATAACTGTTTTCCTTGACTGGTAATGGAGTCCCAGAAGTATATCTTATTCTTGTGAGTTGCTTGGTCAATTTTTTGTTGATTTTCAGGTATTGTCTTGTCTACAAATGAAGTTATTGTGAGGGTCTCTTGGGCTTATTGGTTGAGATGCCTGTTTTTCTAGGGCTCAAGTGCTGAACTTGAACATGCAATACTTCTATAGGGTAACATCCCAATAGCAGGAGGACTCCTGAATAGAGAGCACTTGTTAGAAGTGCTGCCACTGCCAGCAGCCATCCTATGTTCTTCTTGCCCTTCATTGGCACTGGTGGAGAAGTTGTTAATGTCAGCTGGAGATTTTATGTGTTCAACCATGTGTGTGGTCATCCTGGTAGCATTTAGAAGTTCATATTTCCTTTGACAGGCCTTCTTTGCTTGAGCGAAGGAGAAATGGTGTCACTAGGAGGAATGGGCTGCTCACTGGGCCACTGAAAACAGCAGAAGTTTCAGGGCAACAGCTATGTCTCTTCTGCTCACATTGTCTCCACCCCAAAATCCACCTGTAGTTGAAAGGTACAGGCGGAAGAAAGACCCACATTCCTGCTTTCTAAGAGTTGTTCGTTTTTTTCCTCTTGGAAGTTTTTGGGTTTTTTCCTGAAATCTCTATTCAAAGGGACTAAAATTGCTACATTTGTGAAGGCTACGATGTATCATTTTGGCTTCAGAAAACATCCCCATAAATCATTTTAAATAGTTGTACTATTTTTTTTGCAGATAAAATGCAGGGCCTCAGTGAGGGAAAAACCAATAGCTGAAAGAGGTGATGGATGGGTCATAGTTTCATAGTAGCTAGGGTCAGGAGGGACCTGAACAGAGCATCTAGCCTAACCCCCTGCCAAAGGCAGGAATGAATGCTGGGTTCACAAGACCCCAGACAGGTGATCCTCCACCCTCCTCTTGAATTTGCCCAGGGTAGGGGTGAGGACCACTTCCCTGGGAAGTTGGTTCCAGATTTTGGCCACCCTAACTGTAAAATATTGCCTTTTGATCTCTAACCTAAACCTGTTCTCCATCAGCTTATTATCATTGTTTCTCTTCACCCCAGGTGGTGATGGGGAGAAAAGGGCTCTACCTATTTGCTGTTGATCTCCCCTGATGAGTTTGTAGGAAGCCACCAGGTCCCCCCTCCACTGCCTCTTGCTGAGGCTGAACAGGTTCAGGTCCCTCAGTCTGTCCTCGTAGGGCCTGCCCTTCTGCCCCCTCACCAAGCGGGTGGCCCTCCTCTGAACCCTCTCCAGGTTAGCCACATCCCTCTTGAAGTGCGGTGCCCAGTACTGGACGCAGTACTCCAACTGCGGCCTGACCAAAGCCGCACAGAGGTGGGGGGGATATCACCTCTCTGGACCGGCTTGAGATGCTTCTTTGGATGCACGGCAAGGTACGGCTGGCCTTGCTGGCTGCGGTCTGGCATTGGTGGTTCAAGTTCATCTCGGAGTCAGTAATGACTCCAAGATCCCTTTCTGCCTCTGTGCTTGCAAGAGGGGAACTCCCCAGCCTGTCTGTGTGCTGTGGATTCCTTCTCCCAAGGTGCAGCACCCTCCATTTGTCTACATAGAGCCCCATCCTATTTTCGTCTGCCAACTTTTGTAGTCTGTCTAAATCTATTTGCAGCCTCTCTCTCTCCCTTCAGGTTGTCCACCTCGCCCCACATCTTAGTATCATCAGCAAACTTGGACAGCGTGCTTTCCACCCCCTCGTCCAAGTCGCTAATGAAAATGTTAAACAGTGCGGGCCCAAAGACCAAGCCTTGGGGTACCCCACTGCTCACATCTCACCAGGTTGAGTACGACCTGTGCACCACTACTCTCTGGGTGCACCCGATCAGTCAATTTTTTAACCATCCAACTGTGTAGGCATCAATGCCACAGTCGCTTAATTTATTGATGAGGACAGGGTGAGAGACAGTGTCAAAGGCCTCCTTGAAGTCCAGAAAGACTACATCCACGGCAATGCCACCATCCAAGGATTTAGTTACTTGGTCATAAAAGGCAACCAGGTCGGGTCTTGACAGGACTGATCGTTGCTTTGTAACCATGACCGTTCTCACTATAACTGTTACAATATTTGAACTAAATTGCCTAATGGCAGTCTAAATATTGCACTGTCACCATTCTATGGAGACGTTTTCCTGTATAATGGGATCTGCAGTGTTTCTTGATCTATCAATACATTTTTGTTAGAATTGTCATGATCTCACATGATCTCCCAGTAATGCCAGTTCAACTAAAATGGACTTTAAAAGCTTGCCAGTAAATTTCCTAATTTTTTTTAGGACACTCACTGAGGCTTTTGTATATTGTGTGTTCATACTGAATTCCCCATTTCCATCCACTTTCTTCTTTCTGCATTTATAAGCATTTGTTTAAGGGGGAAAATATTTGAATAATTTATTAGGGTCTTTTAGTTATTTCTTTTAGTATATTACAGGACCCCTTCAAGTCAACGGAAAGACTCACTGTCTATTTATATAGTGCTGTTGTTGTTTGTTTTAACAGTGGTACATTTGTATGCAGCATGTCTGGTTAATTGGCAGTGTCTTTGTATTATTTCTATTCATATGAGGAAATAACCTCTTATTTTTAAAAGGTACTTATGAATTATGTCAAATTATAAATTGTGCCAAATATATTGTAAGCAGGTACCCTGGCTATTGACTAAGTAAATGTTGTAGGGGGTGCAATTTATATATGTAAAGGTTGTATATGCAAAGGTAAGATAAAATAGAGATTTGAAATATACTGGAGACTTGTTTAACTTTTTTTCACTAGAACCCATCATTATCAAGATAGTGACTGCAGCTTATTTAGGATTTTTTTTATTTGCATTGAGAAGCTAGGACAACAAAATCCTCTTTTTTGGTAGGCTTTGTACTAGCACAAAAGAACATCTCTTGCCTACACTTACAGCCTAAGTTAGTGATTCTCAATGAAGGCTCCACCCTTGAAATCCTGTCATTGATGTTGCTACACAATAGCACTGTTAGGTTTGCAAACATGATTCATGTTATAGACCCAGAGATTTCACGTAGGAATTCATAATTGTGGCCATCTTGAGCTTTTGCTTTCTGTAGTCAAAAACAAAGAGTGAAAACTAAGAGCTGGCATTTTCTAAGGGGTGCCACGAGTCTCAAAAGGTTAAGAACCGCTGATGTAGGTATCTCAAGGCATGCTGAACTTCAGTGGGATTTGGGTGCCAAACTCATTCAAGTTCATTAGAAAATGCTGGTCCTAAGCTTTTCAAAATTAATTATTTTTTTCATGAAAGCTGTTGTTTGCTTTGGGGAAGAGCACTTGCCAGCTTAATGGCACATAATTTTGTATCAGTTATAGGGTACTTGTAGAGAATAAAATTACATTAACATCTCTCATTTAGAACAGTTTGTTAAAAAGAAGCTTAAAGGTTTTGTTCTTGCTCCCTAGACTAGAAACGCAATGAAATATAAAAGGTGGGCATATCGCCAAGGTCATTAGCGTGGTATAAATATTTATACCTATTATTCTAGTGTTTTGATTTGGAGGATAGAGTTAAGAAGATACAATAACATGCCTTGAGGAGAATTTGTAAGATTTTGCAATGTGTCATAGCATTTCTTTCAATGTCTTTTTTCATCTTTGTAAGTCAACCTTATTCTATAAGTATCAAACCTGAGTAAAACAGCTGGTAAATGTGTAGAAATATTAAATGTTAGCAAAGAACTTAAGCTTAAAAATCCTTAGTGAATTAGGTGCCTGGTTTTCATTACAATTTGGGAGGAATTGGAGAGCAAACTTTGCAAACTCCAGTGTTCCTGGGGTGTTTCTGTACATTTAAAATATCTATTTTTAAAGTATGGGAAAATGCATTCTCCTAGGGGTTGAATGAAGTACTGTAACTTTAATCATCAGTGTAGTACAGTCATCATCCAGAAAGAAATTGCCTGGCAAGTTCTGTTACCCCTATGGAGTGGAATTTATGTATGAATATATTGAGGGAGACTCCTTGGCCACGTGGGTTTTCTGGCCAGAGAGTATAGTGCCATTACTTACCGTCTTAGCCAGTCAGGAGGTTAAACTGAATCAAATTTCTACAAGTTTTTCATAATTAAAGAACGACTGCATCTGGATTCCTAAGGAACAGTGCCACCTGACTTTTTGAACAAAGTCTTGATAGTTGAACTGGTGTTATGTCATCCTTTGGTTCTGCCTGGAACATTTCAGTAGGAAGCTTTAGGGAACTTGTGGAGATAGATGGATCTATATCTAGATAGATAGTCTCTCTCTGTCTCTATGTAGATATCTATCTTCAGTTAAGCCTTTATTTCCCCTTCATAGCAGATGTCAGAGGAGGAAATATGGGCAGCGTGTCTGTTTTGTCTTACGTAAAATGCTTCAGATACTGCAGTATATCGCTGTTTTTCCCTTAGTGCTCACAAACCCACATAA
The DNA here is from genome assembly GCF_001723895.1 of Crocodylus porosus. Lineage (NCBI taxonomy): Eukaryota > Metazoa > Chordata > Crocodylia > Crocodylidae > Crocodylus > Crocodylus porosus. The sequence continues at coordinate 7,195,791 of NW_017728917.1, forward strand.
GTTAATTATCATGAATATCGCATAAACTGTTTAATGCTCTATGATCTAAGCAGATGAACAGTTATTTCATCCATAAAGGCAGTGAAAGTGATGGTTGTGTTCCTCTTAGTCCTAGTCCATGCTTTGTGATGCTTTCTATGTAGTGTACTTGGGACTTAAACACCAAGTTTACTACATGGAAAGAGAGGAACCAGTAGAATACGTAGTTCATTTTCATATGCTTGCAAAGATGTATTTGTCTATGTTCATTTTTCCATGCAGGTTCAGAGACTCTTCTGTAAAGCTAGATTACAGTTTTTGTATCTTTCTTTTGCAATGGCACATGTTCTAGCTGATAGAAATGTATATGTTTGGTGCTAATGCAATAATAGGAAAGTAAGAGCGTTTTAGAAAGCTAAAAAAATTCTCTTTTTTTTAACTTGGGGATTATTATACTTCTATTTATCATGAAATGGTAAGGCAGTAATACTGTTTTATTTGACAGTCATCCAATTCTAGCACTCTGGATTTTAAACAATGCATTTTACCTATCTCTTGCTCAAAATTGGCTGAATCATTTTTACCAAAATAACAACAACAAAAAAATCATATTTAGCCTGGAAAATTTTAGTCCTAAGGAGCAAAAGCTTACAAAATGTATAGAAACCCTGAAAGGTTTTTCTGAGGAATATCTAAGGCTTTTGAACCTTACCTAACGTGGTCCCTGCACTCCTGCAGGGATCCTCTGGAAGCCAGATGAAAGATCATTATATTCTACAAAACAGACATTTAAATTAACGTTATCATTAACTGACCTTTATCGAGACACGAGCATTCTGAAAGTAGGTTATACAAGTGCAAGTAGTGTATAACTTAGTTCAAATAAAAATGGGGGAAGGGATGGGAGGCAAGTTAATGGTAAAATAAATTAAAAATGTGGGTCACTCATAAGGAAAACCAAGTTAATCAATGAAATAACAGTGGTCAGTAGGGCTGAAGTAATTAAGAAAACATGTTAAAAACATTTTAAAGACAAAAACAACTCTAGACAATAGTAAATGAGGCATATGTTCCAAGACCTGGAATAACTTTGTTATTCCCCTATTGATACAGGGTAAAAGGGATGACCCAGGGAACTATAAATCATTGAGCTTGATACAATTTTGGGGCAGTTTGATTATAATTCATGCCAATCAACATGGTTTGATGGAAAGTAGGTCTTCTCAAATAAACCTTCTATCTTTTTTTGACAAGAGTACTGGCTGATAGAGGCAACTCTGTTGATATATTATCCTTGAGATTTCTCCAGGGCATTTGACTTTGTTCCACAAGACATTTTGATTAGAAAATGTTCGTTATATGGAATTAACAAGGCAAACTAGATGGATTTAAATCTAGTTTACTGATGCAGTCCAAAATGTAGTTGTTAATGAGGAGCTACGGGGTCCCCATGGGTCTCTTGTCCAATGCTCTTGGCATTTTTATCAAGAATGTGAATGATGATGCAAAATCTTTACTGCTGAAGTTTGCAGATGTCACAGAGATTGGTGGGACAGTAAATAATGAAGTGGGCTGGTTGCTCTTACAGATTGATCCGAAAACCCTGGTGAAATGAGTTTAGTCCAACCAACTATGTTAATGCCCAAATGCAACTTGATGCATGCAGGAGGAAAAAGAGTGGGGGTTATACCGTCAGGAGGAGAGACTCAAACAGGTACTGATTCGACATTGGCTTTCAGCTCTAAGATCGTTAATGCAATGCTTGGATGAATAACAGAGGGATATGAAGCAGATGCAGGGAAGTGATGTGGCCTCTGCGCACAGATAGAGAAGACCGCTCGTGGAATTCTGTGTCCCAGTTTGGTGTCGACATTTCAAGATGAATGTGGAAATACATGAGAGAATTGAAGGTTACCAAAATGAGCTATGATCGGGGAGGAAAAAGCCTTAGGATGAGAGTATAATGTAATCGGGTTGTCAACATAAAGGCTGAAACACGGCTCTCTCAGAGGGGATAGGTACTTTGACATGCAAAGAGATACGACTGTGTTTGTGAGCAGAAGCTTTCAATTTAGCAAACAGGAGTAATGAGGTCCAGTGGCTGGGAGCTGAAGTCAGACAAACTCAACCTTGAAATTAGATGCAATTTGCTAGTAACATAGGTAATTAAACACTGGAAGAGCTACCTGGGTTAAGTGGCTGGCTCATTATCACTTGAAGTCTTTACATCAGTATTTCTTTCCAGGAGACGTATATAAATCCAACCTCTGGGAGAAATTCTGCTGGCGGTGCACATATGTTCTCTGCTTCCCCTGCTGGCACACGGGCAGCATGGAGGAGAAAGAGACTTGGATCCCAACCAGAAAGCTGGATCGGGGCGGGGGGCAGCAGAAGGAGTAGTTTGTGGGTGGGAGGCTGGGACAGGCTAGGCAAGCCTGTGACCAAGCCTCAAAGAGGGATGCAGAACAGTGGAGGCAGGGAGTCAAGAATTTATCAGAGGTCTCGTAGAGGGAACTGGAGTAATAAGAAGCTGTGAAGAGCAATGAGAAGTGGCAGAGATGGGCTGGAAGGGACAGGGAAATAAGGGAAGCTCAATTAAAGTTGCATGCACAGCCTTGATTGATTCAGGCACTTCTTACAATTTGATTGCTTGACTCTGCAACCTTCATGTTTCTTTAACATGCTTTTCTAGCTGTAGGGATATGAAGTAGCCGTCTTTCCTTCCCAGCTGCTTAGAGGAGGCTGCAACCAAAAGGCCCGAGGCTGCTTTTGTTTGTGAGGCTCTAGAAATCCCCGTAAGCTGGCAGCACTGCTGTGCTTCCATGCACAAGGAGAGGGAGTAAGACTGACCAACTCTGAGAGCAGTTTTCACCCACTGCTCGTCATTGTCTTTCTCCTCTCTCATGACTCTGATCTCCCCTGTGCCAGAAGTTTCCCACCTTCCCTTAACTAGTGCCGCAAGGAATTAGTGGCACTTGGATGAGTATTGACCCTTGGTCTGGAGGGTAAAGTAAAAGGTGAACTCCAAAGCGGTGGCAGACTATCTGGTTTGTGGATTATTTAAGTTTTGCCAGTACACAATGCAATACCAGATGGGAAGAAGTCATTGCTCCTTTGCAGAGCTCCTTGCTCAGACTGCACACTGCGATAATGGTTCCTGTGTATAGTGAAGTTAACTCCAAAGTAACTCTACAGATATCGACAAAACCTCATGTTGGCATCGCCGTGAAGATTGTTGTTTTTGTTGGAGAACTTTTTTATTTCTCAGCCCTATAAAGAGATGCCCAGCCCACCCTTGTATAAAATACTTACTCCTATTCAATGTAAGATTAATACCCCTAATTAATAGTAAAGTCCCATTGTCCTTAGCTGTCCCCAGACATACAAACAGCATCTGTATTATACGAATGCCATTAATGACCGTGCATATGCAATCGCTTGTATGTCCAAAATGGGCAGTATTTCTTCTCTGCCATCAATATCCTCTTTCCAAGAAAGTAAATTATGTTTCCAGGAAAGCAACTGGAACAGATCCAAAGCACATTAGGCTTTTAAAAAATTTCCAGAATGCTGCCCTTACAAGATAAGACAAACTTTCTCTTTTGCTCTATCTTCTGTGAGTGCAAAAGCCCTTTTCCTCCCCCCAGAAATGTAACATCTTATGTTGGGGAGAGGGACAAAATAATGAATTCCATTTTAATTATTATTTTATTAAATTCACTTAATACCCCCCCTTTTGTTAGAAATTAGAGTAACATGCACTGATATCGCTACCCAGCATGCTGTTTCTATACAAATCTCTCCTCCTCTCCACAGAACAATGATATGTGATTGTTTTTAATTAGTGCTGTTTGCAAAGTGGTATCGGACAAAAAGTACGAGAGAAAAACCTAAAGATTTATAATGATGTCCTTTTTCATCTGGATGATTAATCCAGTCTATAAAATGCTCTGTAAGTCTGGGATTGCCATAGAAAAGCCATTTTTCAGTAATTACCAGGAAGTTCTCAATGTGGCTCAGATTTTTCTTGTACAGCTATACTCCCTTGTCTGTTTTTGCAATCCATAATAAATACCTTCTGTAATGCAAAATTGCAGAAGATTGAGCTGAAGAATTGTGATATAAGGTAGATGGACTCCTACAGAATAATCAAGACTTGTCCCATTTTTTGGGTGGTTGTATATATTGTTGGTTTAATGGGTCTAATTTTATTATGCATGGTGTTGTACAATTTCCCTTTGACAGAGTGGAAGGTAGCACAGGATACAACTATTTAGTTTCAGAAGCAATAGTTAATGAGTAAATATCTATGTATAATTAAGATTGACTGTCTTAGTACTGCAATATATATAATTACTTATGAGTTAATAATGGGGTTGCCCTGATACGAAAGAGCAAAGCTGAGTCCTAAATACAACTCATATGTTAAATAGTTCCTCTGCTTTTATAGGTATTTATTTTTTCTAATTATATTAACTTCTAGAGCAATAATTTAGAGCCTATTCTACTGCAGAGTGTGAATGTTCAGGGGAGTAAAATAGGGCAGGGAAAAGGTCATAATGTAGGAGTGAGGCCAATGCAGCATGTTCCTTACCTACACAGGGAAACATGGCTCTGTGTGCCTTTCCAGAGCTAGCGGAGACAGCGATAGTTGACACTCAGAGTAGTACTAACTCTCACGCCGTAGTGTCCCCTCTCTTTGGAAGAAGTCAGGTCCAAATACGTTAATGGCGGCTAATGAATCATGGTGTCAAATTGGTTGTGAGGAACCGGACTGAGTCGCAGTGGAGTTGGTGCCAGGTTCTCCTGACCTCCTGCGGTAGTCACTTGGAGCAGTGCCTGATCTGCACCTCTTATGGGTGTCCCGATGGAGACCTCAAAATTGCTGGATGTCCCTGAAAATTTGAGGTCTCGCTGGCTTGTCTACATATCAGGTGGTAAATTTAGAGTAGAATCTATGAGTCCTTCATACAGTTTAATCTTACATATTTGTACATGCCACCAAGCCCATGCGTTCAAGGGGGTCACTACATGGGCAGTAAGGCTGGAAGGGCTCTGACTGAGAAACCGCTGACTACCCAAGTCAGAGTACGGCAATTATAATGACGTACCAATATCGAGTGAGAGATGGACAGGTGCATGTATTAATATACTATTAAGAGCTCACAGATGTTTTCCCTTTTTCAAGGTTTTTTTTTTTCTTTTTTTAACTTTAAAAAAAGAAACTTCTCTCAAAGAATAATGATATGAGTAATGGAGCAACACATTATAATTGTTGCATCTAGCAAACAGCTTGTCCTGTTAGAACTGTGGCATTGAGATGCTTAATTGCTGTTGTTGAATAGACTGGTTGGGTGAACATCTGTTGCTTTTTAATGTTATAAAGAAGTTATACTTTGGAAAGCAGCCATTGTTGGTCGACCTGTTATTTGTATTGTGCTGAGTTGTAAAGACATCTTGCTTTAAAAGGCCCTCTGGGGGTGTCACTGAGCATCTGCACATGGTAACATTTATGCCCAGACCCAAAGTTGTAAACAAGAACTGTTTTTTATTTTTGCCCATTCCACTTGTGGCTCTCCGAGTTGTCGTCTTTTTGGCCTGTTAATTTGCAGCAGTGCACTTCAGTTCTTCATTACTGTAAATAACACACAAATGGGTATCTCGAGAGCAGACCCCGAGTCTGCTAGAGGAAAGCTGCCACACGTTGCGAGCTCAGGTTTCAAAAACCCAGTCTTGACGTTTCTGCAGGCTTACGTCTGACAGCTCTGCTCCGGCGTGTTTCAGGGTTTCTGGGGTGAGGGGAACTGTTCTCTGAGAATGAAGTCCCAAATTGTTTGCTTTGTACTTGACTGTTTCTGGCATCATACAATGAGATAATGAGGCCAGACTCTCCACCGACGCTTGTCATCCTGTACAGCTATGCAAAGTTAATATAAAATATTACTGACCAAGAATTCTGCGTTTACACAGGCAGGTGGTAGCATTGTATGCAGATACAGTTGAGTAACCTTGGTAAAAGGGGGTAGAAAAAGTCCAATCTGCTTTACTAAGGCATAACTAAGCTTGCCTGAATAATGATGGCTATTTCAAGAAGTTATTTTTCCACTAACGAAACTCCCCAACGTCTGAACAATTTTGCATTTGCTGGTGATGAGGGATTGTTTGGCTCTGATCCTTGATGCTAATCCTCATAATCAAATTTGTTGTTTCACATAAAAACGTGGTAACCAAAAGGTGACAAATAGAAGACTCCATTCTAACAAAGGGTGTGGGTGGACATAACAGACGGGTATACCCATTACATCTGCCCAGTCCTATATTAGTATAAGTAGAACAAAGATGGATCAAAGTCATAGTGGTTTAGCTCACTATATAGGTGGACAGACATAACCGTTACACTGGAACAGCTGATGCTCATTCTTGACCAAAAGCCTTGCACCTCTTTTATAGCATCTTAAAATGTAAAACCATTTAAATCTATCTGCTGCCTAGAAATCCATTGGTAAGTTCATTTTCACTGAAAGAGTTGGGGTGGAGTAAAACCAGCACAGGTCAGATAAAAATCACACCCGGTATCTTGTGTCCTTATAAAATGCTTGCTGCTTTGGTCCTGATCTGTCATTCACTCTGACTTCTGTTGAGCATACGTCTCCTCTCTCAGCTGTCTACTGAAATCAGTGGGGATGGTGGCATAGTATAGAGGTTGCCTATATACTATGGCTTCAAGCTCAACTGAGTTTGGAGCCCCTCTCAAAAAATGTTGTCTCAGCTTCCGTGATTTTATTTTATTTTATTTTATTTTGACAATGGAAAAAACAACAGAACGGTTCTTGTGTTGCAGAGTACTCGGGAAGACCACAACAGGTCAAAACGTTTTGACGCTTTGGACTCTTCATTGAAATCTCTGGGTTTATCTGATGAATCGTGTATAGGTATCTGCCCACCTAACGGTGCTGACCTTGTGTGGCCCCTAGGTGCTAATCCCTGATATAGTCATTACTGCTCATTGGTAGCAAGGGTGGCAAAACAGTGTCCTCTGTTTGTTCCTCTGCTGTTGTCTGGTCTCTGATCTCCAGCTCTCCCCTTCTTTCCAAAACAGATCTTGACAACTTAAAAACTAAAATGAGGAGCACAGTGTCCGTTCGAGAAGGGCAGGGAGTGGTGCTGCTTTGTGGGACGCCGCCTCATTCTGGAGGTAAGAAACATTTCGGGCTCAGTCGCTTGCTCTGTGGCTGCTAACGTGAACAGATGCCAGGCTGTAGCTCGTACGCCAAAGCCGGCAGCATGGTGGGATCTCGGGACACTTCTGCCCTGCCCCCCACAGCGAAGCACATGCAAGCCACTTCACATGCTTTGCCCTTCGAAGGAGGTGCAGTGAATCTGCCTTTGGATGGCACTAGGTGTTGCTATCTCAGGAAAACTTAGTGGTCTACATCTCTTGCCACAACGAGGCAACTAATTGATATCCATTTCGGTGACTAGCACACGCATAGCCCATATGGCCTGTCCCAGGGCAGCGATCTCTGGGGTGGTCTTCGGGCTGGGTGCACCCCTCCTTAAAGGACCCAGCCAGAGTCCCGTCATAAGATCTACTGCACAACATGCAGAGGCCCATGTCCTCCACATCAGTTCTCTGCATGCTAGTGGCTTCCCAAGCAGTGGTTATCAAAGTAGTGCCTTTCTCACTCAAGCAATGATTATCCAGTTCCTTTTCATTCCTTACCTTTGAGGACCCCTTGGGCTCTCTTGCTCCTAGTACCAAAATGGCAGGAGCTGGCCCCGTTTATTCTCTGCCAACATACAGAGAGCACAGCACAAAGCTGCAGAAGCAAATAGTATTTCTCACTGGGTGTAGTATTTCCCACATGTTCAGTGCAAACATATGTCAATCAGAGTTGCTTGGATGAGGCCGGGCACGAGGATCAGGTTTAGCCTGACATGAAATCAATAAATAAAATGGTGCAGTGTCTCTCCCACTTGTGTTCAGTAATTGCAGCCCATCATGCAATCAACACTTACTACATTGATTGGCAGATGACACCTAACTCAGAGAAAGCAAAATGTACGCTCTCCTTGCAACAAAGTCCGTAATCTTTTTCCATTCAGCTTTTTGTTTAACTTCTTTTTTCTTCTCTGAGCTCTCTTTTAATAACCAGATGGGCGAGTTGGGGGCCTTTCAGTGAAGTTCTTTGTGACAAGGACACTCGGTAGCAGGTTAGCATCAGGGTTGGGTGAATTATTTTCAGCCAGTTCCTATCGATCTGAAACTTGCTTCACAAATGTGAGTTGGATTTGCAAGCCGAGTTCACAAGGGGACTCGAAGTATCATCCCCAAAAGCAGCAAGGACAAAGGGATGGTGGCAGCCACTCTTCTAAATTCACAGTCTGGCATATGGGGGACAGGTTCATATCCCCTTTCTGTCTGATTCGGTATGGGAAGTTGAACTGAAGTCTCCTTTCTCCAGGGGAGCACTGTAATCTCAAAGCTATACAGTAATTTTCTTCTCTAGGGCCCAATGCCTCATCAGTTATACAAACTGGAATGAGTTTCAGGGTAGAGAGACAACCCCAGATTAACCTACAACTTGATTTGTTTTGCTTTGAAACACAGCATGCCTCTTTTCATTGGACAAAACTTCCAAAACATCTTGCTTTCAGGTTGGCACAGAGCACTGTTTTTTTTTCTGATTATTTTTTCTAGGTCTGCCGTTGACCTGAAAAATCGATTATTCACATAGCCCTAGACTGCAGCCTTTCTTATGAGCTCTATGAGAGGCGAAATTCCCCAACTAGCTGAAACTCTGAACTTTTAGTTCAAATACACATTCATTTGTGGACACACTGCTGTCCCGTGAAAGACTTGCTTGCCTTTTGTTTAAAGACCAGTTCCTTGAAAAGATTTTAAAGGGTCATGGTAACAAGAACCAATTAAGTTGTGTTGTTTTTTGGTTGTTTTTTTTACCTGGCTGATTTCCAGCCAGATCTGAAGGCCATTAAGACTTCAGTACTATTAAGAGGTGGGTGGGTATATTGTGAAATGAATTAAAATTCCAGTTTCTGAGTCGCCCCATGCTGAATCTTCAAAGGGTAGGTTCCACATTGACTCCCCTTTGAATAAGTGAGAAAAGATTGCATTTATGAAGCAGAGATCTTGAAAAGAGAAATCAAGTGAAGCTGAGGGTCCATGAGTGAGTGTGTGTAAAAAAAAGAGGGACGCACAAAGATAGTGGGATTTCCCTGGATTATGAATTATGTGCCTATCTCCAGTTTAATTCCTGGCGTTCGATGGCTCCAGTTTCACAGTAATTTTATTACTGATTGATAACCTTTGGAGTCAAATTCTTCCTTTGTCTATGAGTGAACCTTGCATAGCTGTGTCTACTAGGAAACGCATTTTTGTTCCTCCACGTTACTAGGATGTGCCTATTTTCACGATGAAAGAATTAATATCTGTCTCTGTGTAGTGAAGAGCAACTATTAAGCAGCAAAACTCATGGAAGCTAAAACGCAAATATTTGGATGAACCTAGCAGGCAGATGCACAAGAGTGAAGTTGAGGGTTGTTGGTTTGTTTTTTTTAATCTCAGGGGTGAAGAGCTGTGAGTTTACATTTGATAATTCATTCTGTATTCTGAAATGTCTTTGACTAATTGGCTTTGGGCCTTAAATAGCATTCTGAAAGATGCTAGGTTTGTTTGCTTGTTTGTCTTAATTATTGTTGTACAGTCATGTTTCCAAAGTACTGCTGTGTTAAACGTGGATGGCATTGCAAAGAGATTGGGGAAAAGTTTGAGGCTGGGGTTGTAGTGATGTGGCTTTTGTGACCTCTTCAGTTTAGCAGAACTAAGCAGCTACAATGTGAAAGGGGCCATTTTACAGCCAGCTGAGCTTCCTGATTTTCTCCCCCCCCTCCCAGTTGATATGTATTTCTAATTCAAGTTTCTGTGTCCCCCCCACATCTTCCTCTTGCTTATTGCGGAGGAGATAAGTCATCCCCCTCGTTATCTATAGGAAGAGATTGATGAAAATCCACCGCTGTGGCTAGTTCAACGTCCATGCTACCAATATCATCCCTCCGTATGCGTATGTACATGCGTGTTGGCTTTCACAGCATTGTGGTAATTCAAAAATGTGCAAGTCTGAGGTGTCAAGCAGAAAGTGATATACAAGGCAAGATGGTTTTGCTAGAAATCGCTGTCCAAACCAGCACGTGGAAAAGGTGAGAATTTTGTCATCCTCCACAGATGGGATGTGGCTCGCACCCACGCTATAAACATGTTATTCAGCCAAATGCAAGAAAAGAGGCAGCTGTAGTGTCAATTAGTTACCACAGTGCGAATGGGAGCTGGTACTGAAATTAATTTAGGAGTCCCAGGCTTGTTGGCTGCAGCGGTTTTGGGTTATGAGAAGATAGTGCAGCAGTCGTATCTCTCATTTTCCTCCATCAGTAAAAGCAAAGAGATGGATGGAAAGTGCTGTAAATCAGTGTTGCGCAACCTCTCCTGCCCCACGGGCTAGAGGGCTGGCACCAGATTGGCGTGCTGGCCGGACACCCTGCATGGGGTGGGTCTGCAGGTCAGATCTGGCCACAGCATGATGACAAACTGGTGAAATCTGGCATGCAGGACCATGCCATCCAGACTGTGTGTTTCCCCGTGAGTCCAGAAATTTGGTGGCCAGGGAGCCGTGGCAATATTAATTGCAATGGTTCTGGGACCAGATAATGCTGCTGCTGTTTCCCCACCACCACCACATTTCCAGACCCATGGGGAGCCCCAGAGGCTGGATGATATGGCTTGGAGGGCTAGTTGTGGAGCACTACTGATTTGAATGACACAGTTCAGGATACTTTAGCACTAATTAGGGAGATGTCACTCCTGAGAGCATTTCTACGTTGAACAACGCTGTGCTCTGCAAAAAGCTCCCTCAGCCAGCTCTGAATTAATGAGCTAGCTCAGGTAACAGGAGCAGGATGGCTGCATTTCATGGTACTCCACTAAAGGTCAACCCAGCCCTCTTGGTCAAAAGTTGATGTCTCAGCTAGCATTTTTGTTGCATTGCCCTGTGAGATAAGCAGCCACGCTACACACACAGCTGGCTCTAGAAATCTTCACCAAATATTGTGTGGTAATCATTTGGGGTCGTTTTTTTTTACCCATCTCTGGAACTGCTAGTAGTTGAACACACAGCAATGCTGAGCCAAGATGGTCATTGAGATGAAGGGCAAAGCATTGTCCCTGGGCTCAATGTGCCACTGCCACTTTGAATAGGGCAGTGTAGAGACTGTGGCTCTAACGGAGCCCAGCCCCTGCACAGCCCAGCTGAAGCAGGCAGGAGGAGCTCTGAAGATTGCCCCATCCCTGGGACAGTAGGAAAAGCAGCCAGAGCAGCAGGGGACAGGGGTTAGGAGAGGAAAATGGATATGCCTCTGAATATGTCTTCTAGAGGATGGGTTAGGGAAAGGAGGGGAGAAGAGATTCTTACCTGCTTTGGGGACTTCTTTAAAGTCCCTCAAGGCTCCAGCAGCATGAAAAGGGGATATACATCCATGCCCCTAGTGCAGCATTGACTTGCATGATTGGAAAACGAATTCATCCTAGAAGATGCTGCAGTCCATAGTTTGGTAAAGATATCAGAACACCTTCTGCCTCACATCTCTCAGATTTCAGAAAAACAACGCATCCGCCTCTGCGAACGTGCGCACGCAGTTTTACCACTGCGAATAGCCCCCGAAAAGTCTTTAGAATTATTCATATGTTCAGAATTATGTAGGTGCTCTAGTGTTTTCAAACTCAGCTTGACCATGGGCTGAGCTGCTGTGGAAGTCAGTAGCAAGAATTCATTTGATTGCCGAGAGAGCAGAAGGGAGCTGCCGTTCTGGTGGATGTTGGTGCTTGAGCATGCTTGTTCAAAATACTCCTAACTTACTGATTGTGCAACCTTTCTATGTGCCTGTACCTAGGGTACAACCTGAGCTAGATCATGAACTTCTGGCACAGGGGTGGGCAGGTCTTTGGGCTGGAGGGCCATGTAAGGAGGTTTGGTGAGCTGTTACAGGACAGGCGAGGGAGGAAGGAGGCGTTGACTCAGTCCAACAGATGGGATGAGGCTGCAGAGCAGCATTCAGGAGCAGGATGGGTAGGCAGGGCCAGGATAGCAGGGTGATGACAGTGCAGGATTGGGGCCCAGGGCATAGCCCTGATCCACTCCCCGCATGTCCCTGCAACAGGCGCCGGTTCTGTGGGCAGGGACATGGGGGAAGCAGGTTGCAAGCCTACATTGTCACTGCCGCACAATCTCAGCCCTGGCCCTGCCCACCTGTCCCACTCCTGGATGCCATTCCCAGGCCACCTGTGGCCCCATCCCACCTGCCCGGCCAAGCACACCCTGCCTGCAGGGGTCCCAGGCCAGTCTCCATGGAGACCCCACTCTGTCCAGTGTCCCCGGTGGTGGGTACAGGGTGGATGGGCCAAGGTGCCTGGCTAGTAGGGTCAAGTCCAGAGACACTGCCACCCCTGCGCCAGCTGCTCCTTGTGCCCAAGGTGCTGGGACTGGCTGCATGTGCTATGGCCCGGGCTGCCCCCATGACTGGGCTGGGCAGGGCCAAGGGACCAAATCTCACCCACGGGCTGTATTTTGCCCACCTGTGTTCCAGCATACTTAATCATGACTCTTTTATGATGGATTGGGAAAACAGCAAGATGTTTAGTACTATAGCTATGAGCAGTTCTGATATTTGGTATCTGCCTTTGGATTATGAGAGCAGTTAAAGAGGGATCTTCATTTTGATGGAAACCAAATGCTTTATTTTTTAAATTTGGGGGGGCATAAATCATGTGTGTATAAAACAGAAGTGTTAGCTTTGTTTGTGATGGTGTATAATGGATTAGGTTTTTAAATAAAACTGAAATAAAATATTTTGCTAATGAAACCGTGTGCACTTCTCATAAGATCTGTTATAATAATAACTGACTAGTATTTGGGGAGGAAATTAGGATTTCCTATCATTCAGCTATAATAATTGTTTTGAAAAGATATAACCACATTTCTGACTGTAGCAATTTTCATTCTGTTATCAACTATTCTGTTAAAAAACATTTTTTTCACTAATCCAATAGAAAATGTTCCCCATATGTACACGGGAGGTAACATGACATCTAAAGTTGTGATTTATGGAGACTTAAAACTATCTTTTTCTGTCATTATAACCATTAAGCTGCATTCAAATCCCGAGAGCTTTTTTGACCTTTTACTATCTTTCTGTTATGTTTTTGACAGTTTTAAAGGAGAAACAGTATATCAGACATCTGGAGTGAACATAAAATGTTAATATTTGACACAAATTTAATATATGGTACCATTTAAAAATATTAATAGGATGCTAATTTTTTCCTGACAGGTATGGAAAGAGTGAGACAGATGGAGAGCTTAAAATGTTTTTTTTTCCCCCTTATATTGTAGACTTTGTTCTAAAAATAGTAATTACTAGAAGAGCAATATGGGCACATGGTCCTATCAAGCAGATGCCATTTCCAGGTTCATGTAGCACAGGGAAGGGCAATTATGGCAGGCAAAGGGCAGCTTAACAAGTTTTGGTGAGCAGTTGGGGGCTACATAAGTAGCCCTGCCCCTTGACAGTTGCCCTGCTCCCTGGTTGTCACATTGGGACCAGAAGTCCTGCCCCCTAACCCTTGACCTTTGCCACTAGAAGTCACCCCCCTTACTGCCCCTCCCCCCCAGTACTCCTTTTGGGAGGGAGGCTTGCCATCTTAGAACCAAAAAAGAACCCCCAAATCATACACCAGAAGTCAAACAGCTACTTAATTTTATTACAGAAATATTTATTGTGACCTGTGATTGTGTACGGTATATAGAAGGGATTGCATAATAACTCAAAAATAAAGTATCACTCATATTGTATGTATTGTATGTTGGGGGGTGTTGGGAGTGTGGGGGGGTTGTGAGGATGTGGCTGTGTAGGGGGGCATAAGTGTGGCTCTCTTGGGGTGTATGTGTATATGCCAATGGGGGTTGTGGGGGCAGGGTGTAAGGTGTGAGGGAGGATGGGGAGTGTAGGAACCCCCCACATACTCCCCCAATGGTGTGCATCCCTGCAGCAGCAGGTGGGGAGGTCAGGGTGCTCGTGCCTGGTGCAGGCACGGCTCTGGCCAGCACTGCGCGGGGGGAGGGAGTGGGGCCTGCCCTCTTGCTGGGGCTCGGCACTACATGCCTGCAGGTCCCACACTTGCAGTGGGGGAAGCCCCACACTGGAGCCTGCTGTCTCCCCTGCTGTGCAGGTCCCTGCACTCTTCCGGGAGTGGAGGGAGCCCTACCCGCTGCTTCTATGTGGAGTCCAGGGTGAGGCTTCCCCACTGTGAGTGTGGAGCTGCAGGCATGTGGCGCAGCGCCCATGAGGTAGAAGTGGCTGGGCAGGCTGCATGGGGGTATGCTTCTCTCCCCCAGCACAGCGCTAGGTGTTTCTATCGCCAGGACTCCGCACCACATGCTTGCAGCTCTGCACTAGCAGTGAGGAAGCCCCACTCTGGACTCCACAGGGAAGCAGGGGGTGGGGCTCCCTCCACTTGTGACAGAGTGCCGTGACCTGCTCAGCAGGGAGCAGGGGAGGCAGCAGGCTCCAGTGCAGGACTTCCCCATCCCTGCCGTGATAGGGTGGCCTCTGCTCCCTCCCCCCAAGCAGCACTGGCCAGAGCTGTGCTCCACCAGGCACCTGCACCAGGCACGAGCACCCTGACCTCCCTGCCTGCTTCTGCTGCCAGCAGCAGGGGCTGCACACCATGTGCGGAGTGTGAGGGAGGGGTCCTTACACATCCCTCACCCTCACACACAAACCCACACCCTGCCCAGCTGAGCTCTGTGCTCACACTGGGGAGGGCTCAGGCTTCACACTGCACTCCTGCTTCCACCCAGCTGCACCTCCACCCCCCTGCCCCCACCAGCCCTGCCACCTCCCTTCCTGCTGCCCTGAGTAAGCAGGTTCCAGCTGCAGCAGGAGCTCAACCTGGAAGCTGCTGGCTGGGCAGAGTCCTTGCACCCAAGAGGACCCAATAGGGTATGTTGGGGGGGTTGTACACATGGGCGCCTTGCTCCCACCCTTGTGGCCAGAAGGGTGGGCAGCATACAATTTACTAGCAGGGCTCCACAGGCAATATGAAAGTGTCTGGTGGGTTGGATCTGGCCTCCTGGGCTGTACTTTGCCCATCCATGATGTAGAGCATTCCCTGCTATCACTTTTGCATATGTATCATGGGGTATCTTATGATTTGCACAATCTGTCTGTATTGTATACTGTAATCTTACTTCATCTGTCAATGATCTTGTCCTTTAGGGAATATTGCATATCTTTTATATCTTGTCTCTTCTTCTGGTAAAGGGAATCTCCCCTGAATATCACAGAATTGACCAGTTAACAGCTCTCTTCTACTCGTTTGATAATATCAGCAACAGATACAGTGGATCTATTGCATTTAAATATTATATTAATCCTGTGTGCACTTCTGCTCTTTGGTAAGGACTTTTCACATAGACTCAAAGGTTCAAATTCTCTCATGTAATTTCTGTATAGAAAATAGCGTTATTGCTCCTTGTAAACTGACTCAGGGTGAGGAGGAGTATTTTGTAACAGGAAACTTCACCTTTTGTGAAAACCCCAAAAGATTAAGGTTTCAAGTAGAAATTGACAAAACCGCTAGAACTGTCGAATTTCGAGTTCTAAGAATATCTGGACAATAGGAATGTACCACCAAGAAAACACCCAAGACTTCTTCCCAGTAGGAAAAAAAAAGAGGAGAATTGAAAAATGTGCTTCTAATGAAGTACATTTGTAAAGCACAGGAATAGATTGAAAACTTTCTTTGGAACTTTGAAATGTATTTAATTTGAAGAAATATTTAGCACCACGCAAACTTTAGTACTCCTTTCTTTTTATTACAAATGTATTTACATGAGAGAGATTTCTCTTGGTCATACAACAACAGTTATAAGCATTAAAAAGACAAATCCTACAGCTCTCCAAGAGAAAATGATTCTTGAAGAAACCTTAAACTCATGTATATATGTTTGGGTATGTAGCACATGGGCATGTCTACACATGTGCTTTAATGCATAGTAGCTTAATTTACTGTGCATTAGAGCAGTGGTTTTCAACTGGAGGTATGCGCACCCCTGGGAGTACTTTGGAAGTCCCAAGGGACTACACGGCAGTGGCTCAGAGAAGCCACCGGCACTTCTGGGTTCAATGCTGCGTGCCGTGTTAGGTGATCCCCCCCCACTCCCCGTTCATCGACTGGCCATTGG
>NW_017728917.1:7212182-7215322 GCF_001723895.1 Crocodylus porosus
TGTTTGCAGCACCAGGGGATTCCTGACTGGCTGCTGGGGGTAGGTACCCTGACCAAAAAAGGTTGAAAACCCCTGCATTAGAGCATCATGGTAAAAAACTGTGCTAATACGCTAACGCTCTGTAAAATTAGGTGACTGCTCATTAAACATCACTGAAAAAGTGTGCATTTTCATTGGTGCCCATTGGAGCAGCCTAATGCACATTTAATTAGTACTTCACATTAGAGGTACTACATTTCATGCACAGTAGAAAAAGCACATTAATGAACTTGTAGATGTACCCATTGTGCCTTACGTTGTTCCTTAGCAGTTTTAGAACAAGAATACAAACAACTCTTCCCAACAGTATAGGCTTTGCATCTTTGCCATTTCAGTTCCTTCCTACTTTATACAAGTTACATTTTGTTTTGAGAAACAAACAGGATGGGGACAGAGAGCCGCTGTTTTGAGTTTACAAAGAAAAGTGCTTCTTAGTACTTAAAAAGAAAAAAATGATAGAACTGACAAGGCTGTCCCAAACAGAAGTCTTTCTAATGAAATGGATGAGCTGGCACATGCTATGTTACATGCAGTTATTAATGTTTTATGCATCTCAGGTGTTCACTCAAGCCGTTCTCTTGTGCACAAGTTGTTTTTCCTTCATTTTTCATGTAAGGGTTAGGTCAAGTCAAAACTAAATGAATGTATAGGTCCTCTCTTGGTTTTTTTCTGTCTCCATTCTGAAGACACAGACACAGCCAGTGATGGTGTCAAAAAAATCTGGATTGTAGTGGATTATCTCCACAGCACCACAGAGCAACTTGGATATAAACAGTCCACCAAAAAAAAAAAAAAGAAGAAAAAGGAATATCAGACTCATGCAATTTAGAAACAGAATTTCTGAACAAATTAATCTTAATCTATCCGTAATCCCTATTTGATCCTGGCTAATAAAAATATTTCAATATGAGCCCTGTGTCTCTGAACATAGCCCATGTCACTGAGGGTGGTGAGGCTGCAGTTTCATAAAATCATATAAAATTAAGATTGGAAGGGACCTCAGGAGGTCACATCTTTCCAACGCCCTGCTCAGCAGAACCAACCCCAACTAGATCATCCACGCCATGGCTTTGTCTAGCCAGGTCTTAAAAACCACCAAGGATGGAGAGTCCACAGCCTCTGGGTAACCTGTTCCAGTGCTTTACTACCCTCCTCATGAGAGTTTTTCTTAATATCTAACGTCAACGTCCCTTGCTGCAACTTGAGCCCATTGCTCCTTGTTCTGTCATATGCCTGCACTGAGAACAGTCCAACTCCATCCTTTCGAACCGCCCTTCAGGTAGCTGAAGGCTGCTATTAAATCCCCTCTTGATCTTCTCTTCTCCAGACTAAATAAATCCAGTTCCCTCAGCATCTCCTCAGTAGTCGCGTGCCCCAGGCTCCTCACCATTTTCATTGTTCTCCACTGGACTCTGTTCAGTTTATCCACATCCTCTCTATAGTGGGGCGCCCAAAACTGGACATGGTATTTCTTCAGTAGGCTCTGTTGTGTTTTCCCTGCTTTACAGACAGGGAGTCCATGGCCTCATCAATAAACATAAAATACAAATGGTTTCATCCTAAATTAGCTTTTTTATTTATTAAAGGACCCCAGCCTCATCTGCAAAACCTCATCTAGGAATTTGTGTGTTGGCATGAAGCAGGCAGGCTTTAGGGTTCATTCTTTTGTTGGAGGGTATGGCAATGTCTCAATAATTCTGCATAACCTTTTTATTGCTAGAGCTAGACAAATGGTTTTGTTAATATGTGGAGCATCTCTGCAACCCAAAGGAACTTTATTCTTTTATTTATCTCCCTCTGTTTATCGTGACAAGGGCATGACGGAACCAGCAAATGTGTACAGGAAGGCATTGACAGTTCTGTGCACTAGCCTGTGGGCTTCTGCCTTGCAGGCAATGGCTTCAGTAAGAGAAATCTGCTGATACCTGTAGGATCACAAGACGTATGCTTGCATATGAAGTTGGTGGGTGAGCTGTCTCTTGCTCCCCTTCTCCAATTAGCATTTCAGCAGTGATTGCAGTTCCTTTAATTCACTGGACTGCTGAATTGCTAAAACATAAATCGGCTCAATTGCCTACTTATGCTAAAGATTGTAGGGCCAAATCCTGCTTGCCTTACACCCCTCTGATTGGCGCTGCTGATATCTGTATTCTTAATTTGTATGCTGTACCAAAGTTGGAAGTCACATGATTCAGGCAAGCAAGAATTTGCCCTCAGTCTCACTTCAAGCATTGAGAGATGCAATCTTAATTGATAAATGAAAGTATATTTGAATGATGGTGATCAGTCTCGCTCATGGCTTATTATTTTAAAGGCAGTTGACATGCCAGTTTGAAATGATGTGAGATCACTTAAAATAGATCATAATTTATTGCTCACTGGTTAGCTTGACAAATTGTTCTATTGCAAATTAGTATTTCCACATGCAAATTGATGTTCATGTCTCCATATTGCCATTTGGAGACTCATCAGTTGCAACAAACTGTTCTTCATGAATAAAATAGTGTGGAAACTTTCTCATTTTGTAGTCTATGCCAAGAATATTTTGGTGTCTTGATTTTACAAAACTTTTGACTGCACAAATACCATTTCCCAACAAAGTGTAGTTGGAGTACGTGCAAATCAGTTACACGTCAGATAACTCTGATCTTTCTCTTGAGTTATCATAAGGTAGAACTCCAGAATAAAAAGCAAATGTATTTAAAATGCAGGTGTTATATTTTAGATATAATTTCTAAGGGTCAAAGTTCAGCTAGTTTCAAAGCAGTTGCTCCTTCACAGCCACTCCTTCCCTTAAAGCAGAGATGGACAAATTTACCTGGGATCCTGGGGCAGGTTTTTTTTGACACCAGGATCACCCGGTGTTTTAAGAAACCCACTGCATTACTAATTTGCGGCGCAGTAAGCACCTGCATGTGCAATGTGTGCTGCTTGCAGCACCGCAGATCAGCCTACGGTGCCACAAACCACACGTGCATGCGTGTGGGGAAACGTCCATAGCGAGCAACAGTTGTCCTATGCAAAACTTAAGGTAAGGTGCTACTCAGTTGATAAGAACAAAAACTCACGCACGGTCATTCTTATGTGTTTAGTAAACTGAG
>NW_017728917.1:7215422-7217759 GCF_001723895.1 Crocodylus porosus
CTGATACCTGTAGGATCACAAGACGTATGCTTGCATATGAAGTTGGTGGGTGAGCTGTCTCTTGCTCCCCTTCTCCAATTAGCATTTCAGCAGTGATTGCAGTTCCTTTAATTCACTGGACTGCTGAATTGCTAAAACATAAATCGGCTCAATTGCCTACTTATGCTAAAGATTGTAGGGCCAAATCCTGCTTGCCTTACACCCCTCTGATTGGCGCTGCTGATATCTGTATTCTTAATTTGTATGCTGTACCAAAGTTGGAAGTCACATGATTCAGGCAAGCAAGAATTTGCCCTCAGTCTCACTTCAAGCATTGAGAGATGCAATCTTAATTGATAAATGAAAGTATATTTGAATGATGGTGATCAGTCTCGCTCATGGCTTATTATTTTAAAGGCAGTTGACATGCCAGTTTGAAATGATGTGAGATCACTTAAAATAGATCATAATTTATTGCTCACTGGTTAGCTTGACAAATTGTTCTATTGCAAATTAGTATTTCCACATGCAAATTGATGTTCATGTCTCCATATTGCCATTTGGAGACTCATCAGTTGCAACAAACTGTTCTTCATGAATAAAATAGTGTGGAAACTTTCTCATTTTGTAGTCTATGCCAAGAATATTTTGGTGTCTTGATTTTACAAAACTTTTGACTGCACAAATACCATTTCCCAACAAAGTGTAGTTGGAGTACGTGCAAATCAGTTACACGTCAGATAACTCTGATCTTTCTCTTGAGTTATCATAAGGTAGAACTCCAGAATAAAAAGCAAATGTATTTAAAATGCAGGTGTTATATTTTAGATATAATTTCTAAGGGTCAAAGTTCAGCTAGTTTCAAAGCAGTTGCTCCTTCACAGCCACTCCTTCCCTTAAAGCAGAGATGGACAAATTTACCTGGGATCCTGGGGCAGGTTTTTTTTGACACCAGGATCACCCGGTGTTTTAAGAAACCCACTGCATTACTAATTTGCGGCGCAGTAAGCACCTGCATGTGCAATGTGTGCTGCTTGCAGCACCGCAGATCAGCCTACGGTGCCACAAACCACACGTGCATGCGTGTGGGGAAACGTCCATAGCGAGCAACAGTTGTCCTATGCAAAACTTAAGGTAAGGTGCTACTCAGTTGATAAGAACAAAAACTCACGCACGGTCATTCTTATGTGTTTAGTAAACTGAGAAATATAAAAATCAAAGATGAGGACTAAAACATAGGGCCTTCAGAACTGGGTTCCACAGTGCTCTTGAGCTGGTCTGGATCTGCCATGGACAAATTTGGGGGCTTTATTAAAATAAATATTGTAGCAGTCCTCCTAGTGTCTGCACAAATTTCAGACAATGGGCTGAAGTTATACTGGACCAAATATACATTTATATTTGTCCAAAGAAGGGACATTAATAGATGTTCATAGCTGGAATGTACAGTGATTTTTATCTGTCACTGCATTATTCTCCCTGCCAGTAACAAATCAATGTCTTCAAAGAGAAATGGTCCCTCAGACACATTCTAGCTGCATTCATGCCATGCCCTAATGCAATCCTCTGTCACTTTTTTTCTTTTGACAAAACCACACTGAGCAGAAATGCGGGAGAGCCGACCAAAAGCATTACCAGTGTCGTTATGTATTTGGATCACAGTTGTGCCACCATGTGACAGTCATTTCCTACTCAGATATGAAGATGCAAACCCTTGCCCAAATTTAGGATTGACCATGCAGGCAGACTAGACAGCCACACACTGTCCTGAGTGTGACTTAGCAGATTTCAGAATTTGCTTTTGACTTGGGTCATTTTTTTACATTTATTTTAAAAAGTTGGACATAAGGTGTCCAGTGCATGGGACACAGGAGCGTATGATAGTTTGCCTTGCATGTGTTTTGTAAGACATTGTTTGGGAGGCATGTGTAGATAGTAATGGATGCTTTTTTGGGACAGGTAGGGGTTAGAAGCTAATAGTGCTAAGCTCCCCTGTAAATACTCAGTGTTACAAGCTTTTCAAATTTGGTGGGACTCTCACCATAGATGTTCTTCTTCAAGCCCTGACATCCAGACCCAAATGATTATATGAAAATCTTCTCCTCCTCCTCCTAAGCAAGTATTCTGACCTTCCTGTATATAGAGAACCATTTTAAGTACAACTAGAGTACACACTAAAAATCTGTGTTCGTTTAAAGCTGCCAAAGGCCTCAGAGGTCAAATGCACCAGGTACCTACTAAAGAGCCCTAGCAAGAGTCCCTGTAACACGTTATTATAGACCACGCCCCTTCACAAACCCCACCCCTTCACAACAGATCCAGCATATACACTCTCTCTATCTATATGTGTGTGTGTGT
>NW_017728917.1:7218224-7223729 GCF_001723895.1 Crocodylus porosus
TAATTCTGTGGGAAAAGTCAGAAGGGGAAATATATTTGGATCCTGGTTACACAAACAGAGAAACTGTAGGTCTGCCTAACAACCACCCTAGTCTTTTCCTCCTGCATCTTCCAAGCCTTTCTCAGCTCAGGAGAGGGGAAGGGTGGTTTCCGAGCAGTGGGAGGAGAAGGAGGTGCTGTGCCCCCCCATGGTGCGTATCAAGTAGAGGGTAGAAGAGGTCTGAGGCTATGTCCAGGTTTCCTGATCCTCGGTCGTTTCGTTGGAGGTGGACAGGGGAAGAGTGAGCGAGACAGTAAGGGAAGCCATTAGAATAAGAGCTAGAGGGGGAGAGTTTGCAAAATGGAGAGCAAAGATGCCCATAAGCTACAGGTCCAGATAAAAACGGGTTTCTCCTACCCTGCCCTCTGCTGTTATCTGCCTCAGATTTTCTTTCTGAAGGGAGAAGGGACCTTCCTCAGAGCCCCCTCCATCCCAGTTTTTCTGACCAACATCTCTTAATCCTTTGCACCTCTGATGTCTTAGTCTCATGTTTTGCAATGACCAATCTGTAGGAAAAGTCAGGACATTATAGCTTACTACCCACACTCCCCCTTTAGGGCAGCGGTTACTGCTGAGGACTACAGCAGTGTCTATTAGGGTTTTACTAAATCAGTGTAAGATTATTAAATGAAGTTTACCATATAAGTCCTATTATATTCTACTACATAACTTTGAAAATGTAGCCTTAGGTACTTTTCATTAGTTTTTACAACTAACATTTAACATTCATAAGAATTCAGATGTGTTTTAGTTAAGAAATAAGCCAAACTATTGTCTTTTATCTTGAAAATTTTAGGCAGGAAGCAATTTAAAATACTTTCAGCCATTGAAAAATCACAACAGCGTTGTTAAGGGAAAAAAAAAATGCTCCGAGCAATTAAATGTAAAGTTCCAGGGAGGTGATTAAAAGAACAATTTGTCATTCGAAATGGATATGGCTAATGGGTATGTGTTTAAATACTGCTTCCCAAAGCAGTTTCTTACTTTTTGTGCACACTTTTAGGGTAAGAATAATTTGATCAGAGCCAGTACATTTTGAACTACGTTGCTAGTCTGAAACAATTAGTTCAGAAATATGATAAAGAGAAGCTAATCCATCATGCCCTCACAGCTACGGGGTAAATGAAATTGGGTTTTTATTCAACAGCGGAACCCAAATGTATAAAAGCATTTTGTTAGACCTTTTCATTAGCATCTTGGCTTCTCTCAGAGCAGCAAGGAACATTTAACCTGTCAGTTAAGGAGCACTTTTATATTACAAGGTCACAAGTTTCATCCCGCTTTGGGATTTTTCACTCCCAGCCTACATCTAAATGAGTGCAGCAGAAGTGCTGAAGACTCACAGATCTGTTTCTTATGGTAAAATACAAGAAAAGGATGTTGTTTGGGGCATGCAGTTTGAACCTAATGCTTGTTAACTATCAAATCCCATGTGCATTGGAAGAGGAGGAGGAGACTAAGTGGCGATAAATTGGCAGGCTTTTTTTTCCAAGTGGTTATGCTGCGTGGAATTGTATTTACCTTGAGCTATATGCAGGTTATGTTAATAAATGTTCTCGATGAATAAAAAGGCAGTTCCCATAGATCAGCACACCGTGAGGGCAAGCTTAGAAACCTATTGATTCAAAGTGCATTGCAGTCACGTGCTGTGCTTCAAAAGCATTTTAGAAAATGTGTCGGGGGGGGGGGGTCATGTATATATTATTACTCTGGGGATTGCCTCATTTTTCTTCAGTTCATAGCTAAGTACATCCGTCTTCTCCAGCAAAGCGGATACCAACTTGTCTCAAAAGCTTTTATAACAGAGTCCAATAGATGTTGCGTGTGTCATCAAGCTCCTTTTCTGTGTTCACTCTGGACAGTCTTTCTCCAGTGCTGACTGGATGCCTTCTCCAAACCCCGAGTCTCCAAAACCCTGCTTTTCCACTGCCCTCCCTTGTCTTTCTACTTAGTAAATCCCCATTCCCAGCCTGCCCCTAATAACAGGATGCTTGCAGCTATTCCTTGCCCATCCATCCTCTCTTTACCTTGGCTGTTTACATTGCAAGTTAGTTGATTGCTGCTTGGTGCAGGTACAGCACCAAGCACATTGGAGTCTTGATTGTGCCTGGTCCTTAAGTACTACCATCACAAACAAAATAATTAAGCAAGTCATGTGTCTGTATAAGTAGACCAGCCAAGTCCCCGTATCTTGCAGAGGCTTGCGAACATTGCTGGAGGTCTTTGCATTCCTAAAATTAAGCACTGTATGTACTGAAGGTATAATGGTCTCCAAGGGTTTCTAAGAATTAGTCCTGCTACCACAATAGCTCACATTTGAAAGTTGCCTCCCAGTTCAATGAAGTGTGGGTGAAGGCAGCACCAGACCTAGGCTCCTGATGGATGTGGGCAAACTTTTAGTACCGAGCCCCGCTTCGCCAGAGATAATGATAATAATTTTTAACATTACCATTTTTTGGGCCGCCTTTCTGTCTGGGCCCTGGGCGGCCACCCGGTTTGCCCATGCCTGTGTCCGGCCCTGGGTGAAAGTAGGGAGATGGTGGCACATTTTAGGCAAAACATGAGGCTACACTGCAACCCATTCCTCATATATTCCTCCAGCTCCCCTAGGGGGGGTTATTTTTTAGCAGGAACTGAAGCATTAGATCTTTGTGAGCACTGACTTCCTTGTTCCTCCCCTGAATAGCCGCCGACTAGCTGCTCTATCATGCTAGCCTATTTACAGCCATCAAGGGAAAGTGGAAAAGTGCTAGAAGAAGGATGGCTAACACTACCATTTAGCTGGTCAAAACAAACCCACGCTTCTTTGCACATCTTTCCAGTTCATTTCAAAGTCTGACTAGGAGCTTCGTCAAGGCCTCTTTAAGTGGAAATGAAGCTGAAGTCTAAAGCAAAACATTCAATGACAACCAAACCACCTGCATTTCAGCATCCTTACTAAGATGTGTAAGGTTAAACTTGCAATATATTTTATGGGTAGTTTTTGCATAGCTGTTTAGGGGTTCCCCCCCCCCCTTTTATCAGAGTTGGATGCCTAATTACATGCACAGCATGCTGAAATTTCATCTTTCACATTTTATCTGCAACATAATTCACCTTTTATGCCAAAAAGATTAATGGTTTACATTAGTTTCAAATCAAAATGTTTTGTACCACTCCAGGGTAAAATGAGTTTCAGTCCCCTTATTTCATGTTCTCAGGTTCATCAGATATGAATTTCCTATCATTCAATTAATTATGTACATAAACTAAAATGCATATGGAAGCAACCAAAATAAGAGTTCTACAGATAGTTTTGACTGTTAGTCTTCAAAAAAACCCCAAACAAACTCCTTAAATTTAATTTATGTCAGTGAAGCAGAGGTACGGCACAGCTGTTGTGGCCACCCATCCTCATAGGATTTCCCCATATATTTCTAGGCCCAGATCCCTTTCTACTGGATATTTATCCATATCCCTATGGCCAAAAAATATGCATCCTGCCTCAAGAAAGCAGTCCTGTTTTGGGAAGGTGCACAGCTTTCCCATTTTCACTCAAAGGGCAGCTTTAGTCGTAATTAAACACCGATGCCATAATCACAAGCCTGTTCTTATCCCATTGCCGAACTATATGAAATCGTGTTTATTTGTAGAGTTGGCCAAACTGGGTGATTTTGGCTTCATTTTGATTTATGTTTCGTTCACCAGTTCAGAGCTGCGTATCTCATTCTAGATGGTCCTTAAAGAGAAGCTAATATTTAGTAGGGCTGTGAGAGGCTTCGGACTGTGCTTTGGATCCGAAGAAGCTTTGGACCCTTTGGCATCCAAAGCAGCACGTCCAGATCAAAACACTGGCTTTGTTAGGCTTTCCAAAGCACTTTGGAAAAGCTTCAGGGCCGCGTTGGAGATCTGGCAATAGGGTATAATGGGGAATCAATGAAATATCTGTAACTTTGTTTTTTGTCTGATTTGGATGAAATTTGAAGACATGGTAGCCCTGCAAAATTCGTGATGTGGGTGACACTGTATGTGTTAAGGTGCAGCAGGGTTAAAGCTGCAGGGATGCTAGCCCCTGCTGTGGCCATGAAGCCTGCCAGCTGTCAAGGAGATGAGTGCAGGGGAGTTCTGGGGCCCTGTACCTCTGGCTGCTGACAGGCAAAACTTGTGACATGAGTGCTTGTGCAACTTTATCTGTCTTGGGGCACGGAGAGGGGGGAAATAACTGTAGGCTTGGCTGCTAAGCTACTGTTACCAGTTACCAATCAATCATGATTCCCTCAGGGACCAGCTCAGTACACAGTTGCTAGCTAATGTAACCAGTTAATTAGCAACAATTAACACCTACAAAACCACAGACTAGGGAGAGGAAAGAATCAGTGCAGATAATCAACTGCCCCAAGACAGAGACAGTCAGTTCCACAAGCACCCATGTCATGAGTTTTGTCTATCAGCAGCTAGGGGTGCAGGGTCCCAGAACCCCTGCACCTATCTCCTCAACAGCTGGCAGGCTTTGTGGCTGCAGCAGGGGCTACTACCCCTGCAGTTTTCACCCCCCTGTGGCATAATACATACATGTGGCATGAGTTTTTGCTTTCAAGAATTTGAGGTACAGTTCCCCCTGAACCCCTGCGCTGATTTTCTTTAAACTTGGTAGGCTTCATGCACTCAGCAGAGGCTACCACCCCTGCAAGTTTAATCCAAATCAGACACAATACAACAAAGTTATAGATATTTAATTGATTCCCCATTATACCCGATGGCTGGATCTCAGAGGCGGCTCCGCAGCTTCGGAACCGCTTCGGTCAGATCAAAGCAGGAACCCAGTCAGGAGCTCTGGACCAAATCCCTGGCATCCAAACTGGCTGGATCCAAAGCTGGGTAAAATAGCTGCCTACTCGCACAGGCCTAATGTTTAGCATCTGTAAGGGGGTGTCCATTTTGCTTTACTGTTGCTAAAATAACTGTGTGTATGAACATGTCAGGATCCATCACCAGATTAGAAACTTGTAGATTCTGTTTCCAGTGAAATCCATTTTTCTTTGTCAGTCATGAGTCACAGGTGCTCAAGAGCACAGTAGCAGATCTTTAATGGAAATGCCCTTCATTGGCACACAGCATGCCGCGAGTTCTTTTTTAGTGACAGTGAGCGTCTCCTTGTCACAAAAGGCTTTCCAGATGATATGCAGACCAAGTGGTTTTATCCCTTCAGGCAATTTCCACACACCCTTAAGAAAAGCTGTATGAGAGGACCTAGTACTGTATCTTACAAAAACTTGTTAGTGGTAACAACTGTGCCCTTTATGGAGATTTTCAGCATTTAAACTATATTTTTATGTCACATGTAATTAAGTTCTAAATACCCTGTGTGTTGTGGGGGAGGGGAGATGGGGAGAAGGATAATCTAATATTTGAGTATATAACTGTCCCTGCTATGGGACAGGGAAATCTGGGTGAGGGGGATCCCCTACCCTCCATCAATGCTGACCT
>NW_017728917.1:7224779-7231553 GCF_001723895.1 Crocodylus porosus
TGACTTCCTGCCCTTTGGGCAGGGGGCTGGACTCGATGATCTCCCGAGGTCCCTTCCAGCCCTAATGTCTATGAAATCTATGAAACTTTCCTTTGTGCCTGCATCTACAATTTTGTATTTGGGGAATAATCCTTTAATGACTTCCAAGAAATACACAGAAGTCACAGTTTCTTTCATGTCAGTAGTATGTCATCAACATTATGTCCAGTAACTCAAAAAGACAATTACCCTTGACATTTTTTGTTTTCTGTTTCAGTTGGAGCTGCTAGCTTCCATGAAAAATCTGATTCCTATCGTTTCTCTAGTTAGCAGTGTGATTATTTTGCAGTTAGCAGATGTTTTGCTGATGTTAAGTATTAAGGGACAAACATGGAGATGGGAGGATCTGTAGTCAAGAAAAAGTGTCAAGACTGACTTGATTTTTCTACCATGTCTAGTTTGCTTTCTAATAAATTGTGAAGTTTGCTATTCCCTAAGGTGTGACTGCTTCCTTGGCATGTGTTATGTTTTGTTTCCAAATGCCTACTACAGCCTGTGTTGTAACACACTGATGCATCTTGAAACTTTGTCTATTCATTCTTGAAGCAGTGTCATGATACCATGCTGGTGAAAAAACCTGAAATAAAACTCTCTTCTATAGACTTGACATCATAAATCCTGTGAGAGCATCTGACCAACCACTGATATGTGATTTGACCTCTTAAAAGGTCAAATTGCAGAGTTAGATCTACTCACATTTTTGAATTTCAGCTATTGGTTAGAGATGCAGGATTTACCTAACTAGTACATTAATATATAGCTGGATTTAAAGTGGTATTAATATGCTGATGTTAAGATTATCCAGGGTTATAATAGTTAATATTAGCACAATGATTTGAGAGAAGATAATTTCTATTTTTTTGGTCATGATTTATCTAGATTTTTGGGGGCAAATTAGAGATTAAGATATAAACTTCACGAGGAGCAGATCTGCTGACTGCATGATTTCTTGCAACAAAGTACCTGGTGTTGATCACCATCAAAGACATGAGACTGGCCTAGACTGACAATCAGAATACGGATCAGTTTGATACAGTAGGGTAGTTCCTATGTTGAAGAAGGTGAAAAAACTAAGCGGACTAAACTTTATAATTTCTGTATCTTTATAATATATTTATGAGGTTTATTCTGTATACCAAGTGAAATAGCCATGATAGAATTATCTATCTGAGCTGAGGGGCATGTGGCCAGGCCCTGGCAGGACATTTTAAATAGGGAGGGGTCCCTTCTCCTCCCCCTCCCCCCCCAAGCAGCCCAGCAGACAGTTAGTAACACAGTGTTTATCACCGCTAACTCAATGTTTATCAGCCCGTTAAGAAAACAACAGTCTGTCATTAGTTCATGCTCTTCTTAAACAGCTTTTTCCAAAGAACGAAGGGAGGGACATTACCAGCTACCTGTTGATTAGCTCCAAAAAGCCTCAAGCTGACACTGTCCTGTCTGCCTTTGTCCCATCTCCCACAGCACAGACCATAGCCAGCATGTGGTATACTAGCTAATGCTGAGGTGTCTCCGTAAGGCAGAGGGGAGGAGGGAATCCCTGCTTGAGCAGGGAGTGGTGAGGGGGAGGAGGAAACCAGGAAGATGCCGCTATAAGTGCAGTCTCTGTTGGAGCTGCAGCCAGGGAGCAGAGGGGAGGGGCCAGTCCTGCTGGGCTGGAGCAGAAAGGAGAGCCCTTTGCAGAGTTGCAAAGCATCTGGGATGCTGAAGGAATCTGATTTAACTTAAACCAGGAAGGGGTCTGGGACAGGCATTGCATAAACCAGTTTGCCGCAAAACAGTTAAGTCTGATGCTACATTCAACCAAGTTTATCTCAAACCAGTTTCAGCTATTTTCAAACTGGTTTATGTGCACTGAACATCTGTTCTGTTACAGGTTTAAACCAGTTTCTGATTACTTAAACTGATTTATGTGGAACGTCTGTCCCCACCCTTGAGGGTTAAGTTACAGGTAACTAAGACCACTTTGCTTCTGAAGAAGAGTTGCCACAGGGAACTTCCTGCATTGTTATTCAGTTTATGTACATTCACTTCACGTATTAGTTACGTTGCTTTAACTTTCCCAAGTGTCTCAGTGCAGATAAGTTGGAAGTGAGCATAGTGACGTCTACATACAAGAAAAATACAAGAGGCACTACAAGCGCAGTAGACTAATAGCATGTCACAGCAAAAGCTAAGGTGCAGTAGAATTAGTCTACTGCACCTTAGCATCGCCTAACGCACGTGTACCAGTGGTACTGCTCAGTAGTACTGATTATGATGCATTAAAGTAGCACCTGTAATAACTAATTTAATGCACCGTAATTGCGGCACAGTAATGAATGTGTAGCTGTGCAAAGTATCAATCAGTAGTTGATTAATTAACTGGCTAAACTTAAAAGGAAATAGTTATGTCTACTTAATAGTACATAAGAGGATCTCAGATAATATTGATATAAGAGAGAGAGATATATATATATATAGACCATCATGGCTACAACAAACTTTGTATGGGCTTATTGTTGCTCTGGAGAGACAATGGGTGTGTCTACATGAGACATTTACTGCAGCTGACTAATTAGCTCTACAGTAAAACATCACTATCTTCATGTGCAGTGCTGTTAGGATGGAGTAAACTAATTAACTTTACCATAGGATAGTACTGCCAGATACAAGTACAATCCCCTGGTGAAGTTATTTACATAGCTACAGTACACATGTAGATGCTGATGGGGCACAAAGGCTGCCTGCTGGCTAGCCCCACACTGGAGCACCCTTGTGCCCCAAACAGCCCCTCCACAGCACACTGGGGCAGGTTGGAGCAGTCCCAGGCTGGCAGGCTGACCCCCGGGACCCTCTGCCAGCTGAGGCTGCAGCCCCCGGCTCAACTTGCTGCAGCCCTGGGTGCATGTGTAAAAACTGTGCCCAGGAGTAATAAACTCTAACACAAACTGTACCAGATTTTATTCAGCCCCATTAATTGCACATCTGGATGTACGCAGTGTTGATTAGACCAATCCCAGAGATTGGACCAGTTTAGCTTGCAGCCTACCAGAGTAACAGCCTTTTTCAGGACACAGCCAGTCTACCATGTGGATGAACCCTAAGAAAATTGTCTCATTTCCAAAACCGACTAAGAAACCACTAAAAATCAGTGGGACTCACCCTCCATAATATGTATTACATATACATATATATGTGTATTTATGTATGTATATAGGCAGTCACCAACACTACAGGGACCTGACCTCTGAGTGGGGTTCCTGAATTGCCATGTAAATAATGTTTGAGGAATCAACCAAGATAAAAGAGTAATAGCTATAATTCCAAATATCTCATGTACCTCTTGGTCTCAACAAAGAAACAAAAAGTACACAATTGAAGGCAGAGAATTGGCTCTCCAAGGAAACCTAAAAAGCTCATTACTTTCATTTATAACAGAAAATCAACTCAAGAAATGTAATTGACAGAAAAGAAGCAATTTTCTGCCCCTTGGGGCACACAAAGAGCAGGAAAAGGCAAATGGAGTAAACATAATAAGTCACAGAACAAGTTGTTTAATATGAATTTATTTGGAAGATAAGAATACAATTTTGTTAGACAGTGTAAATATAAAATGAAATACTGGTTATGGGGCTCTGGGAAAGAAGGGCTGTACTCCATTTTTTTAAAAAATAATCAATGAGAATTTATATTGAATGGGGGATTAAGTCTTTAAAGGTATGTTTTATTTCAGGGTTTTCTCACAGGCTGTCCATACATCTGATAAAAGTGGGAAATACTTGAACTGATTCTCCTTGCAACTCACAAGAATAATTCCAAATTATGTCAAACTCTACATAGCAGAATCAAGCCTTTCAAGCCAAATATCCGGATTCATATTTTTCCCTTGAAAGCACCTTTTTTCTGGGGGGAAAAATAAAACATTTATGAAACAACACTTCTTTAAAGATAGCAGTTGGGTGGCTGTGTTGAATTTCTCTGTATCAGCTAAAAGGAAATAAGCACATTCAAAGCGACTATTCAGAATGACTATACAATTCTTATTAATTAACGTATGCGTGTTTTAGTCCAAGACAAACTGGTAGTAGGTTTTATAATGCACATTTTATACAATTAGCATCTAATAACAAAGTTGCAATAAACTTGTTTTTCCCCAAAAAGATTTCTTATGCTTCTTTCCTTTGTTAAATACAAATTGTCCTACACTACAAACTCTTAACAAGCCCTATAATAGTACTTAGTGTTTAATAGTACTGAAATCAGTATTCCTGTATAGAAATATAATTGGGATCTATAGAAGTTAATTGCTTAAAAATAGAGCTTGGAACAATTTCTTATCAGTTTTATGAATCATCCTGTAGAATTTTTTTTATATTCATCAAATTCCCTATTAAATTCTATGCTACCAGTCCCTGGTTTTAGAGACCATAGACTTATTTGTGGCCAATGGTCACCAGTTGTTTTCTTATCTTTGTGTTGAGGGCATGTATTTTTCCATTTTTGGTCAGCTGTATTACAGGCTGTTAGGTCTTGGGCAGATTATACCTGTACCTTCTCCTTGGTTGGCTACAAGATTGATCACCATGGGAATAGCTTGCCGAGAGATGCTTAACTGGTCTGCTGTTACCCTAGCTAAATGCCCTTATCCCTATTAAAACAATAGGTGTTATATTGCCTTTGTATAGCTGAAGCTTTGGTTTTTTTTCTC
This sequence comes from Crocodylus porosus, assembly GCF_001723895.1. Lineage (NCBI taxonomy): Eukaryota > Metazoa > Chordata > Crocodylia > Crocodylidae > Crocodylus > Crocodylus porosus. Next base: position 7,229,509 of record NW_017728917.1, read on the forward strand.
AGTAATTCATATCCAAAAAATTTTCTGGAGGGGGGGGAAAAAAAAAGCATGCTATGGGGAGGCCATAGTATCCATAATGATTTGTATTCCAATGCTTAATTATCCTTATAGTTAAAAAGATTCTTCCTTACATGTAACCTAAATTATCCTGGTTGCTAATTAAGCCACTTTTTCTTGTCTTATACTACACATGGAGCATATTAGATCAATGTCTTTCTTTAACAACCTGTTACATATTTGATGACTCTTATAAAGCCACCTTGCTTTTCTTTTTTTCTAGGCTAAACAAACCCTATTTCTTCAGCTTTTTGTCATGGGTAATATTTTCTAAATCTCTTCTTATTCTTGATGCTTTCTCCTGGACTCACTCTGACTTCCCTACATTTCATTAACATATAACTACATCTTAGAGCACTAGACACATGAGTACTCTGCCTAAAACCCCACTATTTCTATGGACAGTGAAATAATCTCCCACATTTTCATACATTTGCCTTTTTTGCGATATCTTCTCATGTCGTGTGTAGTCCACCATAATCCCCAGAACTTTTCTGTAGCAGTGCTGCCTAGTCCATTCTTCTGACTTTATGCATCCAGAGCATAGTACTTTGTGCTGGTTTTTTTCTGGAATTTAATCTTGTTGACTTCAGGCTTTTTAGCGAATATATCAAGATCATTCAATCTTGTCCTCCCAAATACAACCCCTCCAATATTATAGAAATAGGTATCTAATATACATGTAATATACACATCATCCAAACTATTGATGAAAATAGTTTCTGCTACCAAACCCTGTGGGGCATTATCAGATATATCCTCCCAGTTTGAAAATAAGCCATTGATAATTGCCCTGGCGTTTGGGGTTTCTTTCCAACCCATGTGCATGCACCTTTATAGTAGTTTTATCTAGGCTGTAGCTCTCTATTTTGCTTGAAATGTAATGTGGGGCTGCAGCAAAAGTCTTGCTGACATAGACATATATCTACTGGTTGACATGATTTGTCCTTGTCCTTGACAACTTTATGTTAGTTTTTCTTATCACCTTATTATCTTCTCACTGCTTACAAAGGGATTGTTTAATAATTTGTTTCAGTATCTTTCCAAGAATCAAAGTTAGGCTAACTTGTCTGTAATTCCCCAGATCCTCTTTTCTCCCCTATTTAGAGATGGGTATGGTGTTTGCCCTTCCCCGGTACTCCAGGACTACTTTTGTCCTCCATGAGCTCTTGAGGAGGAGGCTTTAAAAAATAAGCTATAGAAAGGTCACCATTTTATTCCATTCTACAGGATGGCACTCCTGAACTCTGGATAAATTGAGGAGTCTGATCTAAACTCTGTGCCATTTGCCCTTCTCTAGCACTGAGCTATATGCTGAGATTAAAGGAAAGAAAAGGAGAGGGAAAAAAATAAAACAGGGTTTCTCTCCTATTTTAGATAAGGATTGTGCAGCAATTTACCACAGGTCCTAATAGGAAAGGGGGTAAAGGAAGAGATGGAATAAAAGATTGGGAAATGACATAAGGGGAGATGAGAGGAAATCATGAAAACCAGACCCAGAAAGAAGGGAAATGAAAAAATAAAGTGAGCACAAAGCAGAACTAAGGGTTTCTCCTTTTTTAACGCATCACGATACGTAAACAGACCTAACCCTTTGGCTTCTGGAAAGGTGCCAGTGCCCTCGGTCTGCTCTGGTTGGGCTTTTTTCGCATCGTTTAGGCCCTCAGTAGAATGGATGCACTTTCTCCTTAGGATCACTGCTTTCCACAGAAAAGGTCACGTTGCATGTAGTTCAAACCCAGCACAAAGCTAGTCATTGTTAAAATATGTAAATGCCAGAGTGGCTTTAAAAAGCCACAGTACTGAGGAATAAATGTCAGTGGATTTCAGTAGTTCACATAAAGCAAATGTCTGTTTGTCTTAGATAGCAAAGGAAATGAAATTAGCACGGGCCCAATGCTGCCACTTCGAGTGATGCTTTGTAGTGGGTGAGGAGGCAGAATAAGGCCCTCTAAGATCCCGTTTTTTTCTTAATACTAGCAATATGT
>NW_017728917.1:7231653-7235939 GCF_001723895.1 Crocodylus porosus
GGGGGAGCAATGATATGCCCATGCCCTGCCCCTGCCTCTGACTTCCAAGGCACATCCCCCCAGCCCTGCTGCCACCCCTCACTCCTGACCCCCTGTCTGCCGATGCCCCTCCCAGCCCACAGCCCCCTCTCTCCCCAGCTCTGCCGGGCCCCTCCCTCCCAACCTGCAGCTGTCTCGGTCTCTCTGTCACCTGCCAGCAGCTGCCAGGAGCTGTGTGCAGAGCACGTGATCCCCGACAGCCAATCACCTTTCCCTGCTGCCCCCAGCCCCAAGCAGCTAAGCCGGGAGTGCCAGAGAAAAGTAGAGGCAGAGCAAAAACCCAGATATTTTCTTGCATTTTACAAACCCACCTGGATGGAGGACAGGAGACCAAAAAAGAGGACATGTTCAGGAAAAGCCAGACGTATGGTAACCCGACCCTCCACAGAATGGGTTTACTCTAGCCCTACCTTAATATAACATTACCCTCTTGACACACGGAGCTGGCCAAATTTCTAGTAGGCTGTTCCAGTTAGGAGGAAAAACTAATGACAAGGTCACGTGCCTTTCATGTAGTTCTGTTCGTTTCCAAGATGGTACAAAGTACTGGTTTGTGAACATAAAAGGATTCCAACAACTAGAGACAGTTTCCCTGCTCATTGCTCCATACCATTTTCAGCTAGCCGTCTGACCCCAAGCCCTGCTGTTCAGACATCTGCTAGGGTCATGCGCCAGGCATATAAAAATGCACAAATAAATACAAAAATAAGTTTCAGGATGCATTGATGCTGTCTTGTGTCTCTGCTTAAAGTTACGTTATTATTCATTGTCCTCTGAGCAATGTCTCGCCCACGATTTCCCAAAGACACTCAGCTAAAGCCCCTCCTGCACAGAGTATTTGAATTCCAGAACAGCTTTCCATTTACCTTTCTGTTAAGTAGAAATCCCTTTAATGGCCTCGTACAGCCAGTGCTTGTTGAACTTACCAGTATCTATAGTTTACACTATTGAAATATACAGGTGGGGAACGCATCGACTTATTTAACACATTATAATAACAATGCTTCCCCCATCTCCTTCCCCCACTACGCATCTCTTGTTAAGGGTGACTGCTGCACTTATCCTCTAGGACTCTGAATACCAGGTAGGTGCAGAGGTATTTCTGTCTTACAGAACAATTATCTAATACATTTTGGGGACATTTTTCAAAAGTATTCACTGTTAAGGAGCTCCAGTTCCTTGGTAAAACTCCCATTGGCTTCATCTGAGAGCAGAGTTAGGCTCTAATCTACGTATCTAATCTGACTTCTTCCATGCCACACTTCATAGGATTTCATCCAGTAATGCTCCGTTTGAAATCCGTGGTATCGTTCTCTTTTGAATTCGGCTGTATAGAAAAGTTTGACCAGGTATACTAATAGAGTAATAGCAGTATAATCCTCACTGCGAGGACATTTATACTGGCCTAAGTGTGTCCATTTAGGAACACTAAGACACATATATTGGTTTAATTTCACACAGCAGGATCGTGCCGAGAAAGAGGAAGCTCTTAAACAAACTTTTATATTGTCTAAAGAGACTTGAAGTTTTTTTTGGACTCTTGGCTACATATTTCCAGTAGCAAACACATCCCAACACAACACAGGCCAAATGTTTGCAAACAAATTTAGACTCAATAGAAAGCAAAGGTGGTGCTGTTAATGTTTGCTATGGCTTTGCTAATGAAAAGAGTTTAAACAGTAATAAAGGAAATTTAACTTAATTATGATGTTTCCATAGTTTGATGTTGCCTTTGAATTAATCAGTCTATAAATATATTAATAGTTTATTTTATTACAAGTTTTCCCATGCACATCATCTTACATGTTGTGACCTTGTGCTGTGGGTTTCCTGGTTACAGCCTCAAAATCAGGTTTATATAAAATTCCCATTCTAACTTTCTACACAACTATGGCCTTCCAAACTGACAAGTGCAGAGAGGGATAATACCCATTTTGAAAGAGCAAAGAAAAAGCTGCAAGATATTTTAATACCAAGACAGGTCAATCAAACTATAATTGGCTCTAATTAGCACTTACAGAAGCTGTCCATTTAAAAAAAGAAAAAAAGGTGAGCAGCATTCAGGAGGGTAAAAACTAGTTCTTGCCTGGAACATCATTAAAAAAATTATTCCTTTTCTGATTCTGATGGGTATGGGTGAAAGGCAAGCACAGCAGCTCACATAGGAAAATGGCTTTTGCACAGTGAAATTTCTTACACAGCTGCCTGTTCTCTATGAGCAGTGATCGGTAAAAGTGAATTACATTGTAATTGTAATTTTTGTCAGATCTAATCTTGGTTTTAAATTTATTCTTTAAAATGCAGCTCATCTTTAAAGTTACTCTGAAAATGGGAGCAATTCCACATCAAATTTGTTCACCTTTTTATTAAAAAAAAAAAAAAAAAAAAAGTCTTTTCAAACTACCAGCCCTCTGTCTTGCCTGTTCAATAAGTGGGTATTCTCTAGTTAAGAGGTAGCTGGGTCAGATTTTTAGCTAATGTAAATTAGCGTCAGGTTTGGTTTTTTTATTTGCATAAAACAATGCCAATTTACTTTTGTTAAGTAGCTGGCCCATATTTTGTACGTTACTGAATGAACAATATTTCTACTGTTTAGCTGTTTTTGTTTCCTTTTTTTCTCTTGGTCGCCATTTCTCCTTCCATACATTCCAGGTCATTGGGAAGCAAAGACTAACAGGAGAATCAGCTGCTCTTGAAATGCTTGTTCTCTGGCATTATTTTAATATGTAGATACTTGTATTTATTTTCCGAAATGTATATGCTTATGCTGAATCTCCTTTACTTCTCTTTGTAAGTGTGTATATTCCTGGTACTCAGAGTTCACCAAAAGCTAAGGGAGAAACCATCATATGAGCTTCCAGTTGTAAAAGCATTTACAGTCACAGAGTAGTTCATAGTATCAGTTCATACACAATGTATCTGAAGCAGTTAATAGCAGATTATTTGATGGTACATTTTTTTTAGACCACTGAAGGTGAGGAACTGGACGCAGTACTCCACTTATATATATATAGCCAGACTAAATTAAAGTGTAAGTACTTGTATAAAGACTCTACCCTACATCCAGGCATAGAAATATTTGAGGTGATGGACAATAAGTTGTGAGGCTCTTTATAATAGCCTTTCAGTTCTATAGAAATGATAGAAGTCACCTAGTGCCTTGATGATCCTGCTTACCAATTTCTTTTTCTAACACACCTCAGAACTGTCGTTTGCATGGATCTTCAATGAATATCCATCGTTTGTGCAAGAGGACAGTCGACGATTTGTGTCCCAAGAGACGGGGCATCTCTACATAGCCAAAGTGGAGCCCTCAGATGTAGGAAATTACACCTGCGTGGTGACCAGCACCGTAACGAACAGCAGGGTGCTTGGTTCCCCGACTCCTCTGGTGCTGCGCACTGATGGTAGGACTTTGTTCTTCTAGTGGTTCTCATTAAAACTGCTAACTGCAGCTGTGCATATAGAGCTGCTGATCAATACGTGTTTGTCACAAGCGATGCAGTGTTGCACACATTAAGAATAGTAGTTACTAATCAAACAATTTGTGCTGACTAGAAACTACTGTACACCTAAAGAATTTTTCCCATGGGAAGCATGCATTGGCTCTTCAGTTGCTGTTTTTTAAGCAGTGTGCATTGGATGTGTGGCTATTTTGAACCAAACTTGATGTAATGCTGAAAACAGAGGCAGAGCAATACTAATAAAAATTACTGGCCTTTTTCCTTCACTGTAATAAACAGGTGTGATGGGTGAATATGAACCTAAAATAGAAGTTCAGTTTCCTGAGACACTGCCTGCAGCTAAAGGTTCAACGGTGAAACTGGAATGCTTTGCCCTGGGAAAGTAAGTCCTTGCGTGCTTCATTAACCTTGCAGTCCTTAGGAATGCCACAGTTAAATTAGACAGCAGGTGAGGAGGTACCATAATCCTTCTGGGCATCATTTGTTTGCTGTTCCTATTTGGCCCTCACAGTTGTTGACATAAGGCAATTAAAAAGACGCTATTTTAATTTCAGAATGCATGCAGACAATACCACAATTTAAATGCGAATGCAAAGTATCTTGAATAAAATCATTGCAATGGGACATTGAACTTACACAACCTATTGCTACTGTGTGGGCATATCTACACGTTCATTAATGCACAGTAGTTGCACATTCAATTTAGTACTCACTTAATGAAGCACTAACTAAATGTGCAATAAGTACAGTTATTGCTCAGTAGTGATTCATAGATTCATAGAT
>NW_017728917.1:7236039-7264116 GCF_001723895.1 Crocodylus porosus
CTCTCTGGGTGCCAGTTGGAGACCCATTTGACTGTGTAGGTATCGACACCATAGTCCCCCAGTTTTTTAATGAGAACAGGGTGAGAGACAGTGTGTACAAGGCCTGATCTCAAGGCTCTCCTCACTTTGAGGGGATTTAAACACATACACGTCTCCCATGTTCCAGCGCAGTGCCACAACCACCTAGCTCTACATTAGGTTGAGTGATGGAGTCCCCACCACCCCTTCTGGGAAGGTTAGCCAACTGGGAAGGATTTATGGGGCAGAAGGTGAACATATGAAAAGGAGTGTAACTTTGTGACCTAGTAGCTGTGGCACTCCTCTGGAAGGGAGAGTCTTGAGTTACAGCCCCAACTGCCAGAACTATTTATGCATTTTACATTCAACATTCATTGATGTGCTCAAACATAAATAGTGCTGGCCACTATCACCACCACAACTTCCGTTTTCTGTTGATCTGCATGCATGCTCTTAGCGTCAAACAACTGCCTGACAGGCTCCGAGCTCACTTAAGGAATCAGAATCAAGAGTTAAGTATTGAGTTTGTCTCTCAGACCCAGTCTGGATCATAGAAGTGGGCAAAGCGCTCGCTTCCATGCATACGCAGGAGACCAGGTATACAAAGAATTTTTTTTGGCTAAAAGTTACTCAACTCTGCCTAGAGAACTTGCATAGCTGAGTTAGCCGTGTTAGTAGTATTTGGTGTCACTTATACCCATTTTGATTCTGTTCCCCTAAAATGACACCTAATACTGTGTAAGTGTCAAAATGGAGGAACAAGCAGACTCTCCTAGCTATTAGGCCAGTAGCCTAGTGGTTAGGGCACTTGGCTAGGAAGCAGAAGACCCAAATTATGCCCTCTGTCTTACCTTCCCCCACACCCCCCTGAAAGGGTCTTGAGTCTTACCCACTTCCCAGTGAAGGATCCTGAACAAAAGATCACTGCCTACAAGGGAGCCAAGAGCTCCCTCCACACCTCCTGCTAAAACTAGCTTATTGGGCAGCCAAAGGGGAAGATATGGGGAGGAGGAAAATAAGAGATGGACACTGCCCTGCAGGGGAGGGGGCCCTGAGTTCTTCCACCTTCTCCAGTGGGGTAGAAGCTGTCCTGCTACTGTGTATCCATTTTATCCCATGACAATTAAGGGCAAAGCGCTGAAACACCATTGCAGGCAAAAACGGAGGTCTTTCACTCATGAGTACTGAATAATTTGATGCCATAAGGAATAATACATGGGAAAAGGTCACATATTTGCAGATCATTTACTATAGTATTCTACTAGCCGTTACAAACCGTGCATAATCCCATGATTTTTTTTTTTTTAAGTCCTGTGCCTCAGATAAACTGGAGAAGGACTGATGGCCTGCCATTTCCAAGTAAAGTAAAACTGAGGAAATCTAATGGCATGATTGAAATCCCCAATTTCCAGCAGGAAGATGCAGGGCTTTATGAGTGTATTACCGAAAACTCAAGAGGGAAAAACATTGCCAGAGGGCGTCTCACCTATTATGGTAAGAAGCTTTTACCATTACAACATAAGACTGTGATTCGCTAATGGCAGGCTGTGGGTGCACATTTTAACATGATGCTATAGAGTACTTGCTCACAGCCCTTCTGTCTGCTCCCAGAGAAAGAGGGAAAAGATGTCCAAACTCGGTTCTGAAGGCTATGCTTTTTTCTCCTCTCTAGGGATAATAAATATTTTAAAGGTTTAAATAATGAGAAGGACCTTCTCATTCTGAGAACAGACCCTATTCAAGCTGGAAATAGTATGAGAAAAACTGAATTTAAAAGAACTGTATTTTTAAAAAATGGTTATTATAGCAAAATAGATAATTACCTACAATGCACATTCTTCTCAGTCCTTGATGCATAAGTCATAGGTTCCCAATGACCGCCACTGTTTCCAGGAAATTAAATGGGTTGGTTTGGACATGGCGGTGGAAATCCTTTGGGATCATAAAATCAGGAGAAATCAAATTCCCTCCTATCGGTGTTTAAAAAACAGATACCGAAGTATTGCCAGGACCTTTTGGGTTTGTGCTGCTTTGTGTTATATGCAACTTTAAGATAAGTAACGTTGAGGAAATGTAATCTAACCCTGGAAATGAAGAACTGTAGTATTTGATAGCTAGAGAATAACAAGCGTCTCTTGTGCACTTAACACTGTTGAGCCAATTGAATACCAGCAATGCATGAATGTATATTGGTGTTGTCTTAAAGCTGGAGTGATTTGCCAGGATGCTGGTAATTGACAATTTTCACAGAAGTCAAATCTCAGCAAATGTCGTTTTCTTCAGGTAAATGGCAATTTAAAGAATATTTCATTCTCTGCTGGCTTTCCTACAGAATTATTTTAACAAAGATACAAAAAGTTCTGAATACAAGGACAGCATGTAAATATGGAGGAAAGTTGGAGAAAACTCTTTTTTCCAAACACTTGTTTATTGACAGAGTCCATGGAGGGCTACTGCTCACATTTTTGTGAATTTTTGATTTAATGTAAGAAAAAGCAATTTTCTAAGTAAATGTTCATTGCAATGTCCGTTTCTGGGGGAATTTGAATTCTGTACAAGCTGTGAGCATTCAGATCAGGGCTGCAGATAGGCCTATGCCTATTATGATAGCTTAATCCAAAAATAACAACCATATACACACTGGTTGTGCTAGACAGGTCTGGTTTTTTGTTCTGTTTAGTGAAATCCATACCACAGAATTAAGTAGACCCACCTAATCTTTCTTAATTTGTTATCAGCTCTGCTTATGAATGTCACCTACCAACAGCCTCTATTTAGGAAAGTGTATTTATGGTTTTTTTTCTTTGCACAAACTGGGGGAATGTTTCCTCTGTTTGCAGATTAATACTCTGCTATAATTGAGGATGTGCCTCTAATATTAACTTGTCACCAAGTGTACTATCACAGCTGAAAATTTTGTCTGGGACAACAATATAATCTTACAGTATATGCAAATCAATCTTCCAGGAAAATGTCAATGTTTCTGGAGTTCCAGAAGAAGCTATTCTGGGAAGAAGTGAATAAGAAATTTTGGGAAAATTAATTCAATATACAAAAGACTTAAAATCAAATCAACCAGCTAGAAAGCTCCACTGCTGATGAAAGATTATTGGAGTGTGTGAAGAAGTGCCACAGAGGGTTGGCTGGTGGTTCAAGGTACCGTTGGAAGGAGTCTGAGATGCTTCAAATACACGAAACAAATGAAAAATCTGTATTTTCATCCTGGGTGGCATTTTTCTCCTTTGCCTGTGTTTTGCTACCCTGGAGAAAATAATTACTTTTTCATTTGCTGAACTAATTGAAAACATAGTGGGGGGGGCGGGGGAAGGGAACAGTTTGGTTGACCATAACAGGTTTTCTTTCCCCCTTTTAAATTGTCCCTTTTAACAACAAGTAAAAACAAACCAGAAAAAAAAAAATCTGTTAATTAAAATGATTCCTTTTCCAGCCCCCAGCAGCCATGATTCATCAAAGCACTGAATCGTGGGATTAACTTCAAATACGTATTAAATTCGCATCAACTTCCAACTGTACTTGAAGAAGTACTTTATCACTTGCGTAGGTGGTTTGTTGAATGGGACAGGACAGGTACTTTCATTTAAGCTTGTGCTCTTTTTTCCTCCTGATTTTTGGACCTGTTTTAACTGTCCCTTTTTCATGCCCTTGCAACAAGGCATTTAGCAGAATTTGCAGATTTTGTTTGGCATCTGACAGGCTGCGGCCTTTCTGCTGTGGCCTTGAATTTGTGACCTCTGGACTGTCAACCCTGTGCCTCATTCCCCTGCCACCCCAGCCTCCATTTTACTAATAAATGCTGACAATACTAACCCTATTTTCTGACGCCTTTTAAAGTACCACACACACCAGTGCCACTGTATAAATAATAGAGCAGGTCTTACTGTTTTCATTTATCTCCAGGTCCTTAATTATTACTCTCAACACATTTCTGCAGTTAATTAAAAGAGAGATTCTAAAACAAATATTCTTGACTTTTTCATAATATCACTAGGATCTTATTAATCCTCTTAATTATTCCAGTCCTGAAGGAGTTTATTAAGGAACAATCCAACATCATACCAACAACCTGTTTTCCTCCCTGCAGTTCTAACATTTATTTTAATATCTGTTTCCTCTCTGTTGGCATTCAGCATATCCTAACAATTGAAAATTTAGATCAGACATTGGTTTACTATATTATTTAACCATGGCACATGTAAATAATTTGCCCTTACAAGTTCACTTTGAGTCGCCCATAATATAAAGTTATACCTGAAAAAGAAAAGCTCAGTGAATATGTTTAGAAGAATGGAAACATTTCTGAATGAGAAGTGAAACAATTACATTTCTATAGCTTAACATACACATTTATACCTTTACATAGCCCATTGCTAGGGCAGTCTTGTGCTATATACTCTCTACAATAACAGCACCTTTTTACACAGTGCAAATCTGTCCTGTTCACGGAGATTTCTTCAAAATATTCATTACAAAAATATACCAGCAAATATGTAAATTAACATCAGTGAGTTGCTGTTTGATCAATGGGAAGCTTAATCATTAGTGTTGTCAAATGTCTTAATTGCCTTGCTATTGATACACTGTGCGTACTTTTTTATTTACTACTGATTTCCTCAATAATACAAATGTTAAAAGCTGTCACAGGTATTGAAGGCAATTTGTGAAATTTTTGAGGGTCTTTTGAACGTAGGGGTAGGGATATCGGCAGATAGTAGCCCAAGCGTGTTAGAGTAACTCTATGTGGATTTTTGGGGAGCATTAGACCTATAGCTGGAACAAGGCTTTAATCTGTGTCTCATCAAAGCTGCTGACCACAAGGCAGAATGAGATATAGATATAGATATATATCTTTGCAAATGCTTAGGCAAGTAGTTTTTAACCATATAATAGTATTGTTGTGAGATATATAGCTTTTATATATAAGATTTTGGTTATGAGTGCTCATGTTAAGTAACCATCTTAATTGTATTAACCATTTTTCTGGAAAAAGCAGCAAATAAGTTGGTGTGCTGTGAACCAGCTACATTGAGGAACAAGATAAGATACAGGGGCCCAAAAAGGTGGAGATAGTACAACCTGAGACAAAAACAGATTGGAATGTGAAAAAACAACATGTAATGGGTAACGGCATTCAAAATTAACATATGCAAAAAGGTGAATGGTGATTATTGAAGAAGCCTCCAGCAGCTTCCAGGTTTTGGTCAAAGTCCGCCCATTGATGGAGTCAAGGTCTTAGACATGCGCTCATAGCAAAAAGACATGTAAATGAATGAAATGCATAGGCAATTCCATGTTAATGAAGCAAACAGTAAACAGAGGTGGAGCTTGAGATAGGAGGAGAAGTGGGTGGAACAGAAGGAGGGATGGAGGTGGAGTGAATGTTAATGAACCTAAACCAAAGTGTATAAATATAGGGAAAAAACTATTGTTCAATGCAGGTCTCCAGTTAGCTGGTTTTTGGGGACCTTTGTCCGAAGCTGTCTCCATTCTGAACAAAGCTGTTGTGAGCAATGTGTGCAACTAGCGTTTGCTCCCCGCTTGCTCTGGCTAATGAGTAACAGGATTCATGAGCGATTGGATCGTCGCCTCCCTAGTCGTTGGGCACCCCATGGAGTTGGGGTCTAACAAAGCTTACTTGTTTTACCAGAAGAGACAAACAACTAAACTTATTTTGAAAGCTGTGGTCATAGCTAAAGATTCTGGGAGTTGCTATCCATTTTTTTTTTTACAGCACAACATAAACACCCCCAAAAGATGAGTTCTTAACTTCCTTTTGAATTGCTGTATGGTCTTTGTGCTTGTAACTTATCGCCTGACATCTGGACCAACAGCACTGGCAGGACTTTCATCCATACCAGGTGTTTTTCTTACTTTATCTTCATGACAACAGAGTGGAGCCATCGCATACAGAGTTGCAAGGAACATGAAGGTGTGTGATAAGAGTCAGCTGATCTCCGTCCCTGCCCCCGTACCTGGTAATTGCTGTCACAGCCTCCTTTAGCCCTTCTCTACCACTGTCACTGACACCAAAGGCAGTAAAGAAAATTGCAGAAGAACAGCCACAGTGATAATAATTTCCTTACTAATCCTCAGGTCTTGGTTTTCAGACCACATTCACTTACAGTTAAACCTCCTCAAACTCCCAGTGCACACATACAAAACATGGCGCAACATGGGCCTGTCATGAACCAAAATGCGCTGTTGCCTAACCCGTTAGCTAGGAGGCATGTTGAGACTTACAGTCACTCGCTCTAAGGAGGAGATCAAGCCCTGCTAGCCTGGAGGAAATTCATAATGATGTCAATGTGTTACCTGCTGTCTCTCTACCACTTGGTAGTACAAGGGATAAAGCAGGGCAAAACCAGCTGAAGGAAAGCATATTTGAACATTTTTACAAAATCCTCTTATCGAGGGGCTCAGGACTAACACTTGTTGGAAAGACAGGTCAGCTCTTCCAGGTCTATTGCACAGTAAGAAACCCAGGAAAATCTCTCATCGCCGTCATGTACTAGATTCCTGAAGATGACTGATCTTATCAGTCCTTTGGCAATATGTAGTGCTGAGCATTGCAATCTGTCTGCTGCAAGCCCTGAACCAATCACCTTTCAGCTCCCATGATGTAGGTCTTTCCATCTTGTTGAAAATATATTGTCTGCTTGCCCCTCCTTATCCAGAGAAGTTTGGGAGTTGGAAACATGCTAAATATTAATCTTGGTGAAGGTTTCAGCGAACATGGTTATTCTGTCACTTAACCAGGCCTCGCTTCTAAGGTCTCGTTGGTTTTTTCTTACATAATAGGAAGGTGTACTGTTGTCTTTTCTGATGAATCCAACCCCCCTAAAGATATAACATGTCTCCAGTTGCTGTAAGCAGAGCTTTCAGGAACATAAAGGTGTATATAGCAGAGGCATTCAAAGGTACGTTTCCTCGCATGAACAGGCACTCTGTGAAAAGAGTTCATGCTCCACTTCTGAGGAAGTATGTTAAGGTTCTACCAAGTGGCCTTCCATCCACAGTTTCACAACCGCTGCATAACTGCATGACACCCTTCCCCTGGATCACTAAGGGGGAGGATGTCAACAAGGATGCCTAGGAAAGCCTTACATTCTTTTTTCAGTCATGCGTGGGTAAATCAAATGGTCTCTCCTTCCCTAGGGATCGTTTACTGCTTTCTGCTGTTACGGCTTCCTGACATGGAAAAGACTGAAAAAAGGAAATTCTACCTTACCTGTGAGTTTTCATTCCAGGACCCTCCATGTCAGTCAGCCTTACCCTTCCTCAGAGGATTTTGTTGTGTCGAGGGATCTTCCCTTCTCCTGCTTGCTTGCTAAGTACTTTGAAAAGGAAGATTTCCTCCAGGAAATCATGTCAGGGCTCTTCTGCAAACGGCTGGAGTTGAATAGCACTTTTAAGTTTTGCTGTAACTTGTAACTTTCAGCTTTGGAAATTGCATTTCTCGGCAGTTTCTCTTGAGAGGTGGTACCAAGCTAGGGCTGGATGCTGAGCTAAGATCTGGTTTCCCCTATTTGCCATGGGGAAAGCCCCACAGTGAGGACTGACCAACTCAGAGGGTGCAAGTTCATAGGTCAGATGCATTTTCCCCTTTTGGTGGAACTGAATAAGTCACAAACTCTTTATCTTGAACCACTGAAGCGTTAACCTACTTCACAAGCGCGTGTTCAAATGAGGTTATATGACAGATGTGAAATATTGCACATCTATGGATCTATCAATAATGCAAGTACTGTTGCCTGTTGTTGCATAAATATTTAGGTATGCAAAGTGCAGGAACCACGCTGACATCTACGCATGAGCTTTCATCCCCCTTGACATGTGTGGGACAAACACTCCATAAAAATAATGCAGAAGCTTTGGCATAAGTGGCTCTTTGTGCAACTTCAATTTAATAATTTAGCTTTCGTGATGTGAATAAGTTAGATTGGAAGTAGCAAGATATTTGATTTTTTTCTGAGGAAGAGGTGAGCTCTTGTGTTTTGCGGGATGCCCCAGATAGAAAGGGACAAGAAAAGTGTGTTGAAGGGGCTGGTCAATGAAAGAATTTCTAATGAGATAGCAGAGTTAAATGTGGATCTTGCTTCTGTTTCTTTTAAGCATTTTTCTTGGATCTCTCACTTGCTTGGACTCTGCTATAATTTCACTGCTTAAATGCACAGGGCGTGTCTATGCTGCTATAAAGGGTCAAGTTCGGGGCCATTTTCAAAGCCATTCCAGCTGACCACCTACCTTGAAAACCTTTCTGATGGATCTCTGGTATCAGGCTCTGCTGATCTTTGGGGTCCAAAGTCAAGCTTGTCTCCGTTAGTGCTCCTGTCCATGTGTGTTTGAAACTGACCTGAGCATTGCAGCCCCAAACAGGAAATCCACCGTCACAGATCTCTTGGCTTCCTGTTCCTTGTTTCTAGCACTGCACCCCACCACACACTTCTTGTCTCTCTTAACTGTAACCAGAGTCAAGCACAGGAGCGACGGGTACACTACAGAGTGGATCCTAGGAGAACTCATATTGTGAGTGATAGGCAAGGAGGGGGTGACTCATTTGGATCAGGTTGCTTTAAGCCAACTCCCAGTGAGTAGAGAGTATGTTTGTCATCGTAGACACACTACTCATTATTCCTTGCTCCTGTCCCCAGCCATTGGCTTGCTTATCTGGTAAACCCCTCCCTTCTTTCAAGGTTGTTCCTATAAGAATCTTATCTTGAAGGGCTGTCTGGCCACTAACCCTTGTTTTGCAGAGCTGATCTGCAAGACGGGCTCAGAAAGTTTCACTGACTACCAGACAGTGGAGTAGTTTGGGTATGCCTGCATGAGCTACAGTCACACCTTTGACTGCAATGCAGACATGCAGCTAGTCACTTTTGAAAGTGGGTTTTACACAAGTGAGCTCATTCAGGTGCTTTAAACATCCTTATACTCTGACTTTCTGGTAAGCATTCAGAAAGCTGGTGGCAATTCTTTTCCATTCTTTCCCAACAAACTGGAAATGCGTGAACATGGAAATATGAAAATATGTGACTACTTTGAGAGATGCTGCTTTCTTGGCATTGCTAGAATGTTTTTGAGATTCATCCATCATTATTTTATGCTGAAGAATGCAGTAATGATGGGTTTTCTACAAGGCTGGGTTAACAAGGTGAAAGTGATTCATTTTGTATTTTCTGTGTTCGAGGCTCAGAGGAAAGAGTGAGGTACTTTGCTTCTTAAAATGCAGCTGTCATCCAGGAAAAGGGAATACATTCAGATGTTAAAAGCAGAAGTGCTCCTGATTTATCACTGAGACCCACCTTCCAACGGTAAATTATTCATCCTTTTCCCTTTAGCAGTCAATCAGAGCTAGAGTGGACAAGTGTGTAACGCACTAATGTTGTAAACTTGGGTTCTAGCAGAAATTTAAGAGCAAGAGAGCTGGATTCCAGAAAGCCTTCTCTTTTTCCTTTTCAGAAAGAAATAGTAATTGCAGAACATCTTAAAATTCATCTCTTTTCATCTCTAGTCACAACGTCCAGGGCTTCTCTGTTGAGAGAGAAAAAGCATATATGAATACAAGCCTAGAAAATTAAAACTATTTGTTTAAAATAGAATTAATATTATTAGTGGTGAAGTAGCCTTCTGATTCTTTTTTTTTTTTTTTTTTAGGGAAAGCTACTAAAGTGATAAGTTGTTACAAGTTTTCATTCACTTGGCCTATAATTGCCGGTTCCCCATTTCTCTTGTTTGCAAAGGAAAAAAATGACAGCCATCATGAATTACATATATTTATTTCAAGAAATGCTGAAGGATGTGTGATTCAGTATGAATTCCTGTCTTTTCTTAAGTGATTACTCATGTTTTAGACCTTTATGGGGCTGCCTTCTGGACATGGCAGCATATGGCTGCCCACAGCTGTTTATGTCAGAGGGAGAGATGAAAATAGTTTTCTTAAAACTTTCCCCAAATTTTTCCTGTTCTCAGCATCTTGGGGGTTCTCACAGGATGTGGTTAAGCCATTTCAAGAAAACCATTGGTCTTGGCAGAACTTTGCAAATTGATGTTTAGTCCAAAGCTTGTTGGTCTGAGAATTGCTGAACTACATTGGGTTTCCAAATACCCGAAAAGAGGTGTAGAGGATCAAGATGAAATTATTAGCCATAAAGATGAAGGTAAAGAGGGAAAGTTTCATCTTCCTGGTCAATAAACCAACTCAGAAATATTGACAGTCTGGTACCATGAGCTTGATAAGCTCTAGAAAGAAAGTCACATTAGCACAATAGCCATGACCAGTATCTCAGCACCTTAAGAAGCACATGGTATTGTGTTAACCACATCACTATCTCCTTATTAGGGTTGCACAAAGCTTCGGTCCCTGGTTCGATTCTGCCCAGTTTGGAGAGATTCTGAAAGATTCAGTGGTGTATACACAGACACAGTTTAAATATTTTTTCTATATAGCTCTAGGTAGCAGGTGTCTCATGAATGCTGCCATGCTGGGGTGCATGGACTGTCCCATAGAAGTACTTCCAGTCCACTTCTGGGTCTGCCAGGGAGCACATGGGGGGGGGGCAGGAGCCTGCATCCCCTGGCTCAGTGTCTGGTGCCTCCTGGGTCTGGCGGGGGCGGGGGGGGGGCACCCAGGGTCCCCCTGCAGCTGATCGCTGAGCCAGGGGGATGCAGGGAGCCCCCCAGTGTGCTCCCCCAGCAGACCCTGAAGTGGACCAGAAGTACTTGCGGTCCACTATCGGGTTCACGGCTGAGCACGTGGAGGGCCCCCTCCCCATGCTCCTGTGGGACACTCCTTGTGCCCCAGCATCGCAGCATTCACCAGCCATGCCTGGTACCTCGAGGTATGTAGAAGAAACAAAGCTGTGTCTATGTCTGAATCGCCGATTCTCTGAATCAGCATCAAATCTTCAGATCTGGATTTGGCCAAATCGAATCGGGGACAGTGATCTGAATCAACTAATGGAATCGCTATCCCTAATTTGGGCCAAATCAAATCAAATAGGGCCTGCTTTGCACATCCCTACTGCTTACTAATTGCAGTTAAGAGTTTCTAAGCCTTGGAAATTCAGGCTCTGGTGAATTCCAGTCTTTGCACATCTTGTATCTCATATTTTTCCTTTTCCATTTGTCACTTGTTTTTACTGACTGGGAGCTTTTGATTATTTTAGGTGTGAATGTATAATTGAGTGTACATATGCACCTGTGTGTATAAGTACCTGTAAATACCATGTGGTGAGGTACCACAGCATAAGCTCCTCAATTTTCACAGCCCTCCAAAGTCTACTTTGAAATCTTTGAAAAAGTATGTTCCTAGTCTCGAAACAATATGTGGAGAAGCCAAAATGTCAGCTACACGAGAAGAGATGACAGATGTGAAACTGGCTGTTCAGAGAATTGGCTTAATGCATGCGTTTGTGTTTGAGGAAAATAGCAATAGGGTTGTCAACACATGTAATAACTAAATCTAAAAATAAAATTGGCTTTTGGGGTTGTAGCAAGTTACAACCAAGTTAAAAATTTAATGATCATTTGTATTCTTCATTGAAATACACTGCTGAGTGTTAATTTGGACAGTGGTGGGAAAACCCTTTCATTGGAGACTGGAACTAACTGGACCTTCACCTCTTTAAATTTCTTGTTGTAGACCTTGTAAACATTGATTACATTCCATAATGTGGTGACGAAATTGGTCATGTAATTCCACTACTATGCCTTATTTGTGTCTTTGATCTTATTTTGACATCAGTTTGAAAGTGGCATTGTTTAACCCTTACTTAACTTGTATTCTTTCAGGAGCGTAGCCTTAGCAATGGGTTTATTTTCTGTGTTCTTGTCTTTAACATCATTTTTCTAAAAAGGATGTTAAATTATATTAGTTTCAGTAAACAATTTGAACAGTGTATTTGCTATTACAAGAAAGTCTATGGAGAAGTCTAATCAGTCACCCCTGTAGTTCTTAAAGTGTCCAGTAACTTCCAGGGTTTTGTTCTGTTTTGTTGGGTTTTTTGTTGTATTTTTACATGCAGCAAAACCTCACTGGGTCCAGATTATAAAAGATGTTGAAACTGCAGTGGAGGATACCTTATACTGGGATTGTAAGGCGAGTGGGAAACCCAAACCGTCCTACAGGTGGATGAAGAATGGAGAACCTCTAGCATTAGAGGTAATGTCCATTTTTTTTTAAGTGAAGTCACATGCAATAATTGCTATCTGTTAATTATGAGTTAAGTGAGGTTATCAAAAAGAGCCTGTGAGATGTCTTACGGACATGCAGTAACATCTATCTGGATGCTCAAAGACGCACAGTTCACAAAAAAATACTGTTCTACCAGAAAAGGAGAGCAATAGTTAAAAGGAGATATGAAAGCATTGCTAATGACATGGAAAAAATCAATATAGCAAGAATAAAAAGTAGCGTGTAACTTAATACACTTGATCTATTAATGTCCAATAGCTAAATACAGAAAGAAAGCATTTTTATACATGTTGTGAAGAGCAAGTCAGAAATCTTGAATAGATATTTATGTTTTTGTATTGGGATCAAAATAGGAGGCTGTAGCTATCCCAGATGATGTACACTGAAAATTTGCCATCTGTGACAAAAGAGGATTTGAGGCGGCTTATTTAAATTAAAGAGTAAATACATTTTTTTTCAAATCAATAATCCCAGGATTTTTAAAGGACCTAGCCAAGAAACTCTTATGAAAAAATCTTGGAAAACCAGGGAAGTTCCAAAGGTTGGGAGGACTGACAACATAACCCTGACATTTAATAGGGATGAGCTTGGGAACAATAGACAAATTAGATTGAAATCCATCTCAGGCAAAACCATGGAGCAACCTATTCAGGACTCTATTAAGAAAGAATAAGAGGTTAAACATATAATTAACATGAGTCAACCTGATTTCATGGAAAGTAAATCTTGTCAAGCAAACTGTTATCTTTTTTGAAAAGATTACTGCTCTCATACATTCCCTAGAGCATTTTACTTAGTACCATACGGCATCTTGATTGAACAACTTGCAGGCCAGACATTTGACTATATATAATTAACAGGGCACGCACCGTATAGATTAGAAACTGACTCACTGACAGATTGCAAAATGCAGTTTTAATGGGAAGACATCAGTGAGTGATCCATAAAGAGATCCCCCAAGAACTGGTTCTTAGTCCAACACTATTCAGCGTTTTTATCAGCAAGTTAGATGACTTGCTGCCTAAATTTACAGAAGTGACAGGTTTGTGGGGACATAAAGAGGATGACAGGTTACCTTTACAGAATGATATGAATTACCTAATGGTCACATTCCAACAAGGAAGTGTTTTGATGCACTTAAGTGCAAGATAATACACTTGGGAACAAGGAATGTAGGCCGTACTTAGTGAGAAACTACATCTTGGAAAGCAGTGAAGGACTTGACATCATCATAGATAACTGTCTTACCGTGAGCTATCACTGTAGCGCTGTGATCAAAAGGTCAGTGTGATCCTTGAAAGGGAATATCAAGTAGAAGTAGAGAAGTTATTGACATCAAGTTGAGTGTGTAGCTGACACTTCAAAGGACCGCATTAGGATTCAAAATTACCTTGATAAATTGGAAAAAATGGTTTGAAATCAATAGGTTGAATTTTAATCGGGACAGCTACAAAGTACTATAAGAAACAATCACATGCACAAATACAAAATGGGGAATGGTTGGCTAGGCTGAAGTACTCTAGGAAAGGATCTGGTGGTTAAAGCAGATTGCAAGGTTAAGATGAGTCACCAATATGATACTATTGCAGAAGAAGCTAGTAGCAAGCTGGGATGTTTTAAAAGGCATGAAGTGGGCCAGTCACAGGAAGCGATTCACCTACTCTGCTCAGCATTGGTAGGGCTCACCTGTGACACTGTGTCCAGTTTTCTGTACAAAAGTCCTCTTTAGACTGGAAACCGATGCAAATTGCAAATTTAGAGCAGGTTGATTCCATAATTTCTGTGCCTTTAACTCTCATGATTTTATCACAAGTCCAATATTTGGTGTGAAAAACCCCAACTCTTGGAGAATAATGATTATTAAAAACCTCAGCTGTTGCATTTTTAAGGAAGTCATTTCTCATAGGCATTAGAGGGTAATTTTGAAGATATAAAGCAACTTCCCCCCTAGAGCCTCAGAGTTATTGTTCTCCGCCTTTTCAAAGATCTACTTAAGGTCTGCATGAGCCCGAGTCATGATTTTTGAATGTCTGGGACGAGCAGTGACGTGCTTTGCTAGTTAGAGCACAAGTGACAAACTGGAGGATGTAGGAGAGGATTTAAATCTGGTGTCTGGTTCAGCTCTACAACAGATTTTCACCCCTGTGCAGACAGCACATGCTCTACTAAGTCTCATGTAGAACCCTATTGGGACCGCTATGCAGAGATGAATTCAACCTCTTATTTCCTGTCAGACTTAATGTACACTGTCACTGAAGGTATTTTTCTTAATACCCAGGGAAGGATCCAAATTGAAAATGGTGCACTTATAATATCAAATCTAAATCTGACAGATTCTGGCACGTACCAATGCATAGCTGAAAACAAACATGGAGTGATCTCTTCCAGTGCCGAGCTCCAGGTTGTAGGTAAGATTATTTTTCCTTTCTACTAAGGACAGAAAAGTGCCTCTACTATTGCTACTAGTAATATGTTAATGATCTCAAACGTTTAACCTGTCCAGATGCGTGCAACAAAAGAAATGTTTTATCACAATGTTTGTTCTTAGCTTCAATGCTGAAGAGTTAACGCACCTGCTTTAAGAGGATGTGTTGGAATAAAAGCCACTGTGCTTTCAGTACAATCACTCATTGCTTTAAAAATGGACACAGAGATAAATTATTAATTAGGGGGAGAGCAGAAACAATGGCTTGGATGCAGGCCCAAAGATTAAAACTAATCACACGATCTAGAAGCAACATTGGCTCAGCACATTAGTCAGTGGCTCTGACCTTCTGCATCATGACTCCAGCATCCCCCGGAGAGCAATGTCATTTAAAAGCAATAAACTGATTTTACGTGCAACCTTCCTTGATCGAGGGGACAAGGGTCTGCCATTTAGTCATCCAGGTAATGCATGCTTGTTTTTAAAACAAATGACAACCATTTATTAGAGCGAAACACTGAATTTGCGAAGTGCCCTGTAAATTCAAATGTTTTCACTCATTTTCCTTATGATGCAGAAAGAGTCTTTGGGAAATTTAATTGGAAGTGGGTCTGTAGAAAGAGCGGTGTGCTTTCAGAACACAAACTAGTTCCCTTCTGCTGAGAAGGTTATGAGTCAATCACTAGACGGTTCGTCCATCCTAGGTCCCCTAAAAAATATGGATTTCTATTTAAGGTTCCATGATTAACACGGTTAGATGTCATGCATATTTATTTAACTGTTAACAAATACAGAAGTAACTCTGCCATCCACACGGTGAGCTGACTCCAGTTTAGTTGTCAAAAATCCCTTGCGTTCTTATGCAGGCTCTAGCGTTGATTTCCTTAGTTCTGTTCGGCAAATTATTTAAACCTGAACTCTTTTTTTTTTTTTTTTTTTTTTAAAGGCACTTGAGCATGTCCTTCAAATGATGCCTGTGTCTAAATCCCACTGACATCAGCAGGACTTAATTACATGTTTCAGTCTAGAGGAAGTCACTGGGACTTGTTAGCACATGCTTCAAGTTAAGCGTGGCCTAACAGGCTTTGCAGAATGTGCTGCATTTGAAAGCTTATCTGAGTTTGTCCCAACCATGCACTGGGTGCAATAAAAGATATCACCCACAAAAATTCTTCCCTCTTACAGTTGAAATTTTGGCATATCAGGTCCTCATGAATGGAGTTTGAATGAGCTAATAAACTTGTGCTTTCTAATAACACTTTGGAGGCTGAGAAATGCCATGGAAGTGCTACATTATAAAATGCCTGGTAAAAGTTATAAACCAGTTTTATTTCACCGTTGATATTCCCACTGTTTTAGCTTCTGCTCCAGATTTCTCCAAGAACCCAATGAAGAAATTGATTCAGGTTCAAATAGGCAGCACAGTTAATTTTGAATGCAAGCCAAAAGCTTCCCCTAAGGCAAAATGCTCCTGGAAGAAGGGAGGTGAGCTGCTACACGAAAATGAAAGGTATTATAATGGTTTTGTTTTGATCTTATTAAAAGCTTGTTTATAACCTGCAAACTCCTTTGCCAGGATTTCTATGCAATGATGGCTTTTCAAATCTGAATAGTTGTGCAGAAAATTCTTCCCTGAGGTATGAGCCTTCTCCTGAAAACCCCCCGTATAGTGTCCATTGAAGTCAATAGCCAGCTTTGGCTTCCAGTTTCACAGAAATAAAAAAAAAAAAGAGCAGAATTTGGCCCAAGGCAGAAGCAACCAGGCAGTGAAGTGCAGCATGGACATGCAATGCAACTGCAAAATGTAGCGTGAAATACTTGGGCTTAAAAAAAAATTTAGGGAATCTGTGAAGGAAACAAATCTGGACTTGTGATGTAGGGGAAGTAAAGATACAAATCTACCCTACCTTCTGCCTGATGCCAGACTAACATGGCTAACTACCTCTCTCAAGTAACGCTGGGCCATGATGAGAATCTGTCTAGGAAACAGCAAAAAGAATAGGGGGAGGAGTGAGTACATGATTGACTCTCACCACGGCTAAACATTCAGAGTAGGGTGGCAACCCAAGCTCTGTGGTTGCTGTAGTGTATGTATTGATGATCTGGAAAAATATGTAACTGGTATAGTTCACATTTTCAGATGACACAAAATTATTCAGGTAATATGAGGTTGCACCTAATAAAGCCAGGCAGATTGGGCGAGAACAGCAGCAGATGAAAATCAATATTGACAAATGCCAAGGTAATTGTCCATTGAAAGAGAAAAAAACTGAACTACACATACACAATGTGTTGTTGAAAACTACCTCCAATCATTTAGGGGAAAGACTTGCGTATCAGTGTGGACAGGTGAATGAAAACGTCTGCTCAGTGTGCAGTCAGTCCAAGTAAGTGTTATGGCGTGTACAGAATGGAATAGAAAATCAAAACTGATGCACTGGCCTTACTTTGAATGCCATGATCAGTGCTGGTCACCTTTTCTCAGATGCATAGCTGAAATAGCAGTGGATGAGAAATGACCGATTATAATGATTAGAAGCATGAGAAGGCTTCAATATTAACAGAGACTGAAAAGATTAGTCCCGCATAGTTTAGAGAAGAACTCAATAAGATGAGACAATAGAATGACATGAAATAATGAATTATGGACAAAGGATTATCCAGCACTTTTATTTATCTTTTGTCAAACCACAATGATAAGCAATAGTGGGTGTGTAGACATGCATTAATGAGCCTAACTCTGCTATGCATTAGCATATTAGCACACTTTTGCCATGATGCGCTCGCTAATGCACAGTAGAATAGGCTACTGTGCATTATGGCATCTCGTGCAGATGTGCCCAGTAAAAACTGATGCAAGTAATATATATATATATATATGTATATATATATATACTTTTTTTTTTTTTGAAGTCTGATTTGTCTGTGGAACTCATTGCTACAAGTAGGCCTTAAAGGCAGGACTTTAATAAGCGTTAAGTAAAGACTAGCAGTTGGGATGTATAGAAACATTCAATTTTGAGCTAGGTTTTGTCTTCTGAAAGTCAGGAGTAGTTGATATGGAGTTAAGCCATCACTATCAATGGCTAAAATATCCATTTATATCCATACAAATTTATAATGAGAGCATGTCCAGTACGTTAGATACAACTGAAAAATGTGTAAGGGATAAAAACACTCATGCTTCTAGATGCCAACCAGTTAGTTAATGAAAGTTATTCTCTAGTTGTCTCTTTCTCCGAAGCACCTGGTACTAGTCATGAGTGAAGATTGAATACTGGGATAGATACAGCAGTGCTCTGCTCTAGAACAGCAACTTTTGTGTTAAATTCTCCATTTCCCAGATAATAAATTTGACACTAATGAGAAGTTACAGTTGTCTGATAGATATTGTTCCAGATGGACCTCTGTGGCCTTAGGTGGGTTTGTTTCAGTGTCGGGGAGATAGGTTTTCCATCTGTGTTTTCACCTGGAATTATTTGGTGAGCATCCAGAAGGTTGAAATGGATTTGTGGGATTTTAAGTCATCAAGGCCTCTTCTCACTTCGAAACTGCATCTGCTGAATGAGTTACTTAAGAGGCAGTATTTTCCCTGTCTCACAATGGGCTGTGCTTACTGCATGCAGACTTATCAAGAATGCTGTCTGGAAGCAACAGACACTTTTACAAACACTTGACATCTAGTCTGCTTTACTGGGGTGAGGTGGGGTAGCTCAGCAAATAGCCCAAAACAGTGAGTTACCCACTCCCACCCAACCGTATGAGATGCTACTCGTACAAGATGCAAAAGACTAATAATAACCAGGCAGTACAATGTAAATAGCTAAAAGGGGAAAAATATAGTTTTGACACTTCACCAGTGAAAAGCTGATGATTCATGTATTTTCTTCAAGAAACCAGTGTGCCTCTCAAGATATTTAAAGAATCCCCCAAGACCAAACATTCAGAAGTAAATCAGTTTGCACTTGCTGGCTCTGTTATGCATTCTCTTTAAAACTGCAAGTATTTTGTGCTTAATCTGTGGTAAAATCTATTCTGGAGCATGGGTTGTTTGCAGACATTAAAAAAAAAAAAACCACCCGTGCTTTACAGGAAGCACCAGCGTGTTACTTTGACTTAGCTCTGCAGCATGCGTATAGATCAGGTGCTTCAGTGGGGCTTTTTAGCGCTTTTATCTAAAACTGAGTCAATCGACTATTAGATAAAAGCACCAAAAAAGCTCCGCTAAAGCACCTGATCTATACAGACGTTGGGCTAGTCAGGTCCAATTAGCATGCTGCCTCTTTTGGGCACACACTGGGCTCTGTGAGGGAGCGTGCTGAGCTTAAAATAAAGCAACATTT
Source organism: Crocodylus porosus (assembly GCF_001723895.1). Taxonomy (NCBI): domain Eukaryota; kingdom Metazoa; phylum Chordata; order Crocodylia; family Crocodylidae; genus Crocodylus; species Crocodylus porosus. The sequence continues at coordinate 7,255,037 of NW_017728917.1, forward strand.
TTGGGAGGTTTTTTAACATCTCCAAGCAGCTGTAATAATGATGCACATGTCCCCCGATTCTTGGGTATTTCCCATGCTTTCAGACTTTGCTGGTTGCCATGTAGGGCCAAGAAGGAACCTCTTTTTCCCCTCCTGATACTGTGCATGTCAGCTGGGAAGGGTCGCCTCCCTCAAAAGCTTTAGGGGTTTCTTGCAGCGAAGGCTGGGGGTTTCAACTGGGGTGCTTCCAACTTACCTTCTAGCCACAGACCTGCAAGTATTGTCCCTTCACTCTGGGTCAGACCAATTGCCATATATGTGGTCAAGAAGGAATTTTACCCCATGGTGATATGGGTACCTGTTGGGGGATGGTTGCCTTCCTTGGTAGTAGAGGACATGCCACCCTTCCTTGGATCTCTCAAGTGTATTTTAACAACCCTTGTAGCAACAAGACACTGGCAGCCATAGTATACCTTTTACCTGTGGCAGGTTAGGGTGTTGAGTCTTGTGGTTATATAAGGCTTGACTGTGTAGCTGTACTAATAAATTGGACAAAGGATTTGTATGGGATGGTTGAATAGAAATGATCCTGCCTCAGGGAGGGGTTGGGCTTGATAACCTATACAGGTCCCTTCCTGCCCTACTCTTCTCTGATTCTTTGTTGTTATATAGCTTCTTGCAGCCCCTGAATTTGCTTGGCTAGTAGATGTTTTTCACGTGCAGTTTCCCTTCACCTTGACCTGTCACAGCATCCCGTTGACACGTGAGATTATGACAGTGTCCACCAAGACCTGCGAGATCTCTGTTGTAACGTAGCGTATTTCAGTCGTTGCTATTTTCTCACCTGCCTGCTTGCTCTTACAAAATGCAGCTTGCGCAAATACCATAAAACCTGATCTTGTTTCCATTAGGAAGCGGGCAACTGATTTCACTGGGAGGAAAGACCAAACAATATAGACGATACAAATGTCTCGCTGAGCAAATGTGTTGAGCATGCAAAGTGCTTGCTGCCTGCCTAGATCGATGCACGTACTCGAAACTCAAAATTATGGTATTTAATCATGCAAACTGTGTGCAGATGTTTTTCAGATATAGCCCAGGGTAACTGCTGCTGTAGTTTTGACACACACTATAAATGACTTATGGAACAAATGTAATAATAAGACAATAATCCTGGATTAATCTAAATGAAGTGTGCTTGCCTTCTGAGTAAAACAGAATTGTGGATCTTTGAAGAAAACATTTGAGTTCATTACTGTTGCCTGTGAATAATTGCAATTCATGAATCTGCGGCAGTTGTACAAAAATTGCAATTCAGGAAAGTTTGGTGTTAATGGTTCTTTTTTTTTTTCATTAACTGGTCTCCAAATAAAAAAGTCTATTTATTAAAATGATCAAACACAAAGGATAGGGATAATATCAGCTAGACTGCCCTCCTCACTGAATGGGTACACACAGGCTTGGGACCCAAAGGTAGAGAGCTCTGCCCTGCTTTCTAAATCCCCCTCCCCACATGTAAGGAAGGCAGGGGGAGTTAGCAGGGCCTGCGCTGTGACCCCTCCTCACACACCGTCAAGCAGGTAAGTAAGCTAATTCTTTCACGGGGCGCAATAAGTGATTTCCCCTTCCTTAGACCACTCTGGGAGGGACGCAGCTATACTTCACCCCTTACATAGTGCCATGCTTACAGCAAGTTGTCTTGTAAGAGTAACTGCATTATGGTGCTCCTTATCCACCCACTCCCACTGGTACCTTCATCACATCAACTTTACTGGAGTTATTTGTTGGATAAGAGAGCTATCCAAGCACTCCCAGGAGTAACGGTCACAAGCTGGCAGAGGGTAGATATAGGCTAGATATCAGGAGGCGCGACTTCACGGTCAGGGCGGCTAGGATCTGGAACCGACTTTCAAGAGAAGTGGTGCTGGCTTCTACTCTGGGAGTCTTTAAAAGGAGGCCGGATGTACACCTTGCTGGGGTCGTTTGACCCCAGTATTATTTCCTGCCATGGCAGGGGATCGGACTCGATGATTTGCTCAGGTCCCTTCCCTTGTAAACTATGAAACTATGTTGAGTGAAGGTGAGTGGGTATACTGGAGCAAATTCCATTCTTAGTTATACTTGCACAAATCTGCAGTAAATCCTTTACAGTCAATCCATTTTTAAGAAAGCTTATCACTTGAATAATGAAAGTTCTATATAAAATGCAGTTACTATGTTATTTCAAAGCGTTCCCAGAATGCTGTGTTTTAACAATTTATATTTCTTTGGGTGTAGTAGCCCTACTCCTTTTTAAAAAAAAAAAAAAACCATGAAAGGCTGTTGCTTTGATATCATTATGGCTTACATTTTTTCTAAAATTGTTGCTGCATTTTCAACTCATGGGAGTTTTGGAGAATGACTCAGTAGGTTTAATTAAATGAGCTAAAAACGTCTTGGAGAAAGGAGCGCATGATTTAGAAATGAATGTGTATGTTCCAGATTGAGAAACTGCTCAAAATGGGGGAGAATAACTTTACTTCCTTTGAGTCTCTTAAAAGATGGAGCTTTCTAAAATGAAGTGAAAAGAGACTGGCAGGGCTCACACCTGCAGCTGGGAAAGTTTTCAGCATTGCAATGAATATGGACAAGCTTAATCTGGAATTTGCTTTGCCATATCCCTGTTTAACATAATCTACTTTGAAAACAGATGAATCTACACCTGAGCCAAACACTGTTATTCTAGTATAAAGAGTGTCCACACATAGAGTTATTCTGGAATTACTGTATTTGACTAGCTAATCCTGAATAACTCCACACGTAGACAAACTAGCCAGAGTTTGAGAAGTTTAAAGGCAAGACTGAACTCGTTCAAACTAACACAACACTGAAGAATGAACCCAATGAAAGGATCAGAAGAAAGATATGATACTGTAGTATTCCTAGCATACAAATGTAGTTTGCCTTTTTAACCCAAAACCCATTTCTCTTTTTCTAAAGTGCAGTTCTGCCCTGCCCTGCCCTGCCCAGTCACAGGCCTTTGGATCAAATGATTCCTATTTCCCATTTCACACTGGGTCTGATAAGGGTCGTGATTTTGTTTCCATTGAAATCAGTTATAAGGCTGCTGTTGACTTCAGTGGTGCAGAATCAGACCTTAGGAAAGTAGGAAGTCTGGTCAGCTTGTGGGTATTTGAGTTAACAGCGCTGGTCAGTTCTTATTCCCCATTACTGTCGCCACCACACTGAAGCCAGTATATGGCTAATTTGTTCTTTCCCAGTCATTTCACATTACAAGGCCTTAACGTTTGTGTATATTCCATTATATCAACTGCTGAGTAATTATGCAAAGTCTTAGGTGCTTTGATTCGAAATGAAGCCTCGTTACAAATAAAATGTGTCATTTGCAATTCACTGGGATAGCTTCTATGGGCAAAGAGCAGGCTTATAGTTCTCCTTCTCAACCCCTTTTCTTCCCCTCCATGCATGCGCACACACATGAACATAACCTTGTTATTGAGGAAAGTATCCTGTTGTGCTGCCTGTGAAGCAAAAGGGTAAGCATTTATAATGTGTGATTGCAGCCAATGAATGTATTGGCTGCAAAAAAAAAAAAGCCAAATTTCACCTTCTATAGAAATGTGGCTCAACAGAAAAGAAGTGAAGTAGAATTACTTCCTGTCTCTTAGATTAGCAGCTAAGGGAAGATGGGGCACATTGAATAAAAATGATTTAAGTAAAATCATTGACATAACTTTTACAAAAGTGACATGTAGGCCCATTGTAACTTGCCACCATTCCTGTCTCCATTCTGGTATAATATTTACCTTTTGAACTCGACACCCTCTCTTGTCAAACTAACTTGATATCGTTTCTGATGAGGCTGCCAATTTGACATGGGCATTAGTCTTGATAGAATGGTTTCTGTAAATACCTGACAACAGCTCGATTAAGGGCTAGTTCCAATAAGGGACTTTTATGCCTACAGAAGGATATACCTGGAATTGGAGGACCAAAAGCCAAATTGTGATCCAGAAGGCTCCCACTGAGCTACACCTTCATCATGGTGACACGTCAGCCTGTCAGGTGTCACAACATTGACCTTTACATTAGAGCTGTGCTAAGCTTTGGTCACCGATTCGATTCGGTTTGATTTTGGTGGCCAAATCTCCGAATCAAATCGGAGGACCCTTTAATCTCTCCAAATCAGATTGGAATCCTCCAAATCAATTCGGAGAGATTCAGCACGATTTGGCGATTCGGCCATAGACACAGCTTTAAATGTTTGTTCTACATACTTCTAGGTAGCAGGCGGCTTGTGAATGCTGCAATGCTGGGGCGGATGGAGCATCCCACAGGAGCATGGGGGGCTCCCCAGCATCCTCGGCAGCAGACCCAGAAGTGGACCAGAAGCACTTCCGATCCACTTCTGGGTCCACCGAGGAGCGCATGGGGGGGCCCTCCTGCATCCCCCCAGCTCGGTGACTGATGCCTCCTGGGTCTGGGGGGCATCCAGGGTCTCAGGCCCCCCTGCATCCTCCTGACTTAGCGACTGGTGCCTCCTTGGTCTGGGGGGACACCTGGGGTCCCCCTGCAGCTGATCACTGGGCAAGGGGGTGCTGGGGGGGGAGGGGGCCAGCATGCTCCCTAGTGGACCCAGAAGTGGACTGGAAGTAGTTCCCGGTTTGCTGCTGAGCACGTGGTGGCAGGGGGACACTCCATGCATTCACAAGCCACGCTGGTACCTCAAGGTACATAGAGAAAAGATTTCAGATTTAGCCCAATGGAATTGGGGACAGCCGTCTGAATCAACGAATCAAATCACTGTCCCTGATTTGGGCCGAATCTGAATCCAAATTGAATAGGGCCTACTTTGCATACCCCTACTTTACATTTCCCCACATGCCAGGCATTCTGCCTCTGTTCATGCCTAGAACTGCCTCAGTTCATCTCCCAAGGTGGCCCATTCAAGATCCAGAAAATTATTCCCCCATAGGGCCCAATTCATAAGTTGGCTTCTGTCCCTTTCTTTTCAGTCGCATCTGATGGTAGTGCTTCTGGTAGAGTACCAATGACCCTTTCACAATACCAGCTCCTGAATTTCCTTCAACCTCCTGAACACTTCTTTCCTGTTTTTGAGGCATAACTGTTGGCTCTACCTTTCAGCTACCTCATGAACCACCAATATTATCGTTCCCCTATTTCCAGATCTGAAGATTATCAGCTTAGTTTTACATCTGAGTCTGTAAAAGAGTTCCGACAAGTTCATCCAGAGCAGTTGAGCATACGCATCCTATGAAAGGATAACTTACTTATCTAGTGGAAATAGAGGCACATAAAATAGTGCAGGGAAATACCACAGTTCTTGCATTTCCTGGTTCCATACAGAAAATGAATTCAAGTACCCCACCTCTTTTGTTCCTAAGAATTCACCAAGTTTAAAAATAGATATATATTTCCAGATTCCTAACACTTTTTAGTACTTCTAGCTGACTCAAAGTCTGTCATGCAAATCCTTATTCTAAACTTCGATTTTTGTTTTTTATTGGAAAGGGATTAATGTCGATTAATTCATTGTGAGACCGTGAAGAACAGTGTTACTGCAGTAAATAAGTCCAGTCTTTCTCCCAGTTATTTCTAGACTCATTAAGACTAGAGAAAGGGGAAAGATGCCACAGAGAGTTGCCATCACTAGAATTTGCTACACCTATTATTTTCCCTGCTATATTTAGTGTCTTGAAAGATAGTAAAAATTGTCATTTAACCATGATAAAGTGGTGTCAAATTAAGGAGGTGGGGGGGAATAATTGTTAATGAACAGTTAAATGATTCTGATGATGGTCAGAAACTAGATTCATCTTCACAAGAATTTAACTGAAGTAATTTTTACTTAAGTTTGTTTTATGGTATAAAACTCTGTTATCTGAAAATGTATTTGCATTTACTTACAAGGACTTCAATAGGGGCTTAATTTCGCAGGCTTTCTTGTTGAGTAATCTGGTTTAATTTAGTTAGAATTTGACTGAGATAGCAAACTAGGTCAAAGCTGCTTTTTTGTATTGATCTTTTATATTGAAGTGTTGTGAACTGGAAAGCCATGTGTGTTGGCTTTTCTGCTGAATAACCTGACAGATATAACAAGCACTTGTGATACAGCAGTTATTCCAGTTCTAATAACAAGACGCTCTGATATGAAGATTTAAACATTTATCTACTTTATACTTTAATGGTACCTAATTTCAGGCCTGGAACTCTGAAAAGAGGTAAGATCCCACAGAAGCCGGCTTTGGTCTCTAATCTTTTGATCAGTTAATTTGGACCTAACTACAATTTGATGAGTAACATGTGCTGAATGGTAAAAATAAAATGGAGATTTTACTTACTTGCATCCTGCTTGGGGAAAATATGAAGTTTTTATTTTTAAAAATCCACTAAAATTCCATATAATCTCTACTACGAGTCCCAATTGCTTTTTCCTCTAGACCAATAGGGCATGGAAGATTTTTTAAAAGCTCCATGAGGCCAATGACTTCAGTGGCTGCTGGATACCTGACGCATAGAAGATATCGCATTTTAGGCGATTTTTAAAAATGAAATCTTCATATTTTCCCAAGCAGGGAGCAACTGTGACCACTTGAAACCTGAGACACTGCTCCTGCCTTTCTTTCAAGGTAATTTGCATCATCATAAATCCTCACAAGAGGTGAGAGGCTCCAGACCAGCTATGAACTGACTTCCCAGAGGAGCTTTCTGTCTATTGACTCCTCCGTGAAATCCTATGAAATATGAACTTTCATTGCTACCCAGGAGAACTTTTACAATCGTTTCTCCAATGCCTGATGAAGGGTGTTTGTGCCTGAAAGCTTGCAAATAAAGACTTTTTTTTTTTTGCAAAAATCTTGTTGGTCTAATCAAAGATACCATCTCTACTACAAGTCCTGATTGTTAAAAATTTTGCCATTTCTACTTTGACTTCTTGGACTGGAATATCAGTGAGGTTTCAAACCAGCTGCCCAGTGCACCTGTGCAAGCTTGCAAGTAGGAATACGAGCATGTGCCGAGCTGAATGATTCTTATGTTTCCTGATGCACCGAAAGGATGCATGTGTTTGAAAAAGCAAGCCTCAGCAAATTAGGAGCTAGCATTTATTCAGCTACGTTGAAATGCAGTAAAAACATGAAGTACATTAAAAGCAATCTCACACTTTCCTATTGCTACAAGCTCATAGTTAGAAATCTAAGTCACTTCCTGGCACAAAGCAAGCGTGGAAATGATTTGCTTTATTAGAATGCATAGATTATTGGGTCTTTAGATTGTCTGTCTAAAATGTAATGTGGGGGAGGAGACAGGGCAAGGAGGGACTAGCAGATATTTCAAAGTCTGGTCACTTTATCGTTTGAACCACATTCACTGGAAAGAGTTGCTTTTTTTTTTTTAAATGTACCAATAAAGATTTTATTTTGACAATACTATTTTTCTAGAATTGATTTGTTTTTATTTAATTCTGGGGAAAAAAATGTGATTCTTAAATACATTCCTTTTTTTAATAAGCCTGCTCCTTCATTATTGCACACAAGCTTGACTTGCAAATAGCTCAGAGCGTTCCAAATGCCATTTTTAAAAATTAAACAACAGACATTTCCCAATTTGTGCACTGATCCCATTTTCCCTTTGTTTGATCTAAGGCCCCATCAGCACTGGACTTTTTTTTTTCTTTTTTCACTGGGATGACTGCCCTGATGTATTCAGTGCAACCCCTGTAGACAATACTGATTGTTATAGAGTTCAGTAGGTTCATTATAACCATAATTGATAATCTTCTAACAGCCTCTTATATTGATGTTCTTCTAATCATCTATAACCCATATTAATCATGTCTGTGGTATGCTTAAAAACATCTATTAATCACATACAAGCCCTTAATTAACAATGGACAGGCCACCAAATAGGAAATAGCAATGGTACTTGCACTGGCTCAGCATACTTACTGCAGTCTCCAGTCAAGTTATGCCACAGGAATGTAAATCGCTTTTAGTGCTGATGATGTTATATCCTAACTACGGGGGGGAGGAGGGGGGCTACTGAGAAGATAAAACTCAAAAATAATAAAAAAATAAAAATAGCTTTCAAAGACCAAACAAACCTTTTTTTCACTTTAATTCTTTGTTTGTTCAGTTTTTCAGTTAGAATTGGAAAATTTAACAGAAACTGATGTTTTCCTTTGAAATAAATGATTTTGACAAAAAAGGCAATTTTTCCACAGGAAAGAAAGTGACAGGAAAATTTGAATCACCTGCATATGATCCTAGAGAACAGCAGCAGCTTTTCTCTTCCTCCTCCTCTTCCTTCTTCTTTCCCACACTGCCCTCTGGGTAATGCCAGATGTCTTCTGTGGGTGACTGGTATAACATGTCCTTTGGCTGTATATACCCATGTATTCCCTCTTCTAGGCCAAGTACAGACAGTCAAAACGCCCGAGGCTGAATCCGTTCAGTCTTCATGAGTTAGTCTGGGCTGTGTACATGGAACTGATAAGCAAGTGAACAGACATTCACTTTTGATTCTGGAGATTCAGCCACATGCTCTCAGTGGCCCAAGTTAGAAACCAGGGGGCAGGGGGGTGCTGGAGCACATCTCCCTGCTAGGCTAGGGCAGAAAACTTGGGCCAAAGCTAACCCACCCACCCTGCGAGGCAGGAGCTTGCAGGGGAGGTGCAAAGCATCCTGGGATGCTGAAGGACTGTGAGTTAACTTGAATCTGGAGGGGATCTGGGACAGAAATTCAATATGCCAATTTAACCTAAATCAGTTAAATCTGATACTACATCCATCCAGGTGTATCTTGAACAGGTTTCAGCCATTTTGAAAATGGTTCACATGCACTGAACTTCTGTTGTGTTACAGATTTGAACTAGTTTCCAATCACTTATACCAGTTTATGTAAGTTCTATCCCTACAGCCTTCAGATAATTAGTGCCCTCATATGTCATTTGCGCTGGGTCCTTTCCTGATTTGAATACCTTTTTAAATCATGCTCCTAGCACATTATATAATGTCATAGAGCCCCTCGTGTCTTTAAGTGCCTGTCCACTGCATGGTGTGTTTGTTTGTTTTTTTTTTTTT
>NW_017728917.1:7264216-7267994 GCF_001723895.1 Crocodylus porosus
GGGGGGGGTTCTGGCTGGTGAAAGCATCTGCCAGAACAATAATGAGTTGCTTAAGCAAGTAGTATTGTTTAAAATTTAGAGTCAATACAAAATAAAAAGATGTGACAAAACATGTATTGGCAAGTTGTCAGCTCACTGGAGGTAGAAATCTGCTGTAATTTTTTATCTTCTTGGAAGAAGGATCCATATAGCAGCATGTCAGCTTGATAAACAATGCTCTAATTTCCTGAGGTATGTATTCCTTTATGTGATGCTATCATTAAATTTGCCTTTTAAACTCAGAAGTAGGTTTTGTTTGTTCTTCAACTACAGCACTCCAAGTACTGCATGAATACTCTAAATAAAAAAAGCTGTGTGTCTGGTCATCCAAAGTTGCCTTGCTGTTTACCTTAATAATGGATAAATAAGTTAGTTTAATTGTTTGCTTGTAATCTATTTAACAGTCTCTGCCTTCTGACGGTTTAAAAGAGTTGTATCCTAAAACTTATGCAAAGGAAGCAGTTGCTGCCTCCAAGTTCTAGATTTGCAGCACAGCTGCTCTGTGACCATAGCTGCAGTTTCAAGCCTGAACTTCCCCTTGTATCCACCGACCCCACTTATACAGGGCCCTGAATTAACAAACCCAAACCACACGCTCAGCACTATGCCAGGAACACCTACTGCAGCACATGAACAACAGACAAGGGTCACAGAATTCATCATTGAAATAGGCTCAGGGCCAGATGTGGAGCATAGCATGGGAGTTCAGATTTTGTTTTGGAGTAGCATACTTCTTCATTGATTTTTGTGTTGTGTATTTAAACAAAGAACTAGACAGGGGTAAATCAGCATAGGAGTGGCTGACATCAGCTTCCCCAAAGCATATTTAGGAAAAAACCCAGCAGTATATTTAATTAACTACTACCCTTAATAAAGAGAGGACACTAATAACACAATTGGCTATTGGGCTAGGAGGTAAGGTCTCAGAGAAAACAAGGGTAAAGATACGTGACATTTGCCTTCTTCTCAGATGATGCTTATTCTGATTATTGTGCAGGACTCTCCATTTAATGTGATTTGATATTAGCTCTTGAGACTTTGGCTTATCAGAAAGATGTTGTTTACTGTTCAGTGAATGCTATTTACAGTTCATTAGCTGGTCCAGGTTACTCAGGGAAGAAATGGGAGCATATTTTGCTGTGTGGCAGCCAGGGCATGACTGAGCGAAGGAGCCCATATAGGGAAAAAGAAGGCAAATTGACCCTAACGTTCAGAACTGCCAGAGATGCCACCTCCTCTTCTTCATCAATGCTTCCAGTTTCCTTTTCCCATTTGTCCGTATCTCCTAGGAGCAATATTATGGTTCTTCCATGCTGTCACTTTTATGCAACTGCCCACTCCTAGAAAAAAAGGCATAAAACTAGTACCTCCTTCTCCTTCAAATTCTTCCTTGAAATTCCTTTAACTTCTGTCACTGTGTATATAGATCACTGCCAACTGAGGACTAGCCAGGTGACAAGCTGTTTCTGCTGGTACTGAGCTTTGTTGTCTCCTTTACCTGATGGAAAGCAAAAGGCCAAACAAACCCAAATCCCTATGGGATGGATGCTTCATTTTGCTCAGAACATGAAAGCTGGCACCAGTTGCCCAGCAGTGAATTCCCTCTTAGGGAAATCTGCACTTGGACATTGCACCTCTAGTGACCCGCCCAATTTGGCGGCCGAATCTCTGAATCAGAGGACCCTTGAATCTCTCCGAGTTGAATCAGAATCCTCCAAATCAATTCGGAAAGACTGAGATTCAGACACAGACACAGCTTTAAAAGTTTTTTCCTACATACCTCTAGGTATCAGAGGCTCATGAATGCTCATGTTGGGGTGCATGGAGCATCCCACAGAAGCATGGGAGCTCCTCAGCGCACTCAGCAGCAGACCTGGATGTGGACCAGAAGCAGTTCTGGTCCACTTCTGGGTCAGCTGAGGGAGTGTGCGGGAGGGCTGCCTGAGCCTCCTGGTTTGGTGACTGGTGCCTCTTGGATGGTGGGGGGGCACCCAGGGTCCCCCTGTGGCTGATTGCTGAGCCGGGGAGGCCCAGTGCACTCCCCAACAGACCCAGAAGTGAACTGGAAGTACTTCTGGTTCACTTCCAGGTTTGCCACTGAGTACATAGAGGGCCCCCCCGCACTCCTGTGGGGTGCTCCACGTGCCCCAGCATCACAGCAATCTTGAGCTGTGCCTGCTACCTCAAGGTATATAGAAACAACTTTTAAAGCTGTGTCTATGTCTAAATCACTGATTCTCCAAAATCAGTGTTGAATCTTCAGATTCGGATTTAGCCGAATTGAATCACTCTTCTCGATTCGGGCTGAATCCGAATTGAATAAGGCTTGCTTCACACACCCCTAATAGGAGCATGGATGCATCATGGCAATCCTGCACTGACTTAGAGGTCAGCTGCACAGCACTTGTATCTTTAGTTTGTGTCAGAGCTGGCTTTGGGTTTGCAAGGCAGCTGCTACTCACCAGTGCGCAGAACTCCACTCTGAGCAAGAAAGAAACTAGATTTCTTTTTTCATGGTATGTAGATTTGCATTAGTCTACATACTGTGCACCCAGCAAGTCCATGAAGAATCATGTTTGTGCTGCTATTAATTCGTCTGCTCTTCCCATCTGCCTTCCTTCCAGTCTCCCCAGACCATCCTTTCTAAAATTTACTTGCGAGGCCCTTCGGCTGAAAGATGCAATGCACTTGCCTCCTCTGGATTGGGTGAGGAGGGGACAAACAGTCCATGCTGAGTGGTGGGTTATATCAAAATGCTATTTTATTGCTACAATGGGGTATTTACTTGCCTGAGGCTTGTAGTTGCTACAGTAAGAAAAATTACTAACACAACCAATAAATAAAAGTAAAACTTGGCCATATTTAGTGCTGACAGCAAAATGGACCACAACAGAAACAATGCCCCAAGCCAGTGCGACGAATTAAAGAGACAAGCAGTATACCCTGGAAAGCTCCCAGCCACCAGCAAGTGTTTGAGAGTCTCGTGTGCTACAGCATAGCTACATTCGAGTCAGTGATACAAAATTCCCTTACACTTCAATGGAACTGGGGATAAGGCCCATGTCAGAGATGCACAACGAGAAGCGTTTGTTAATAGTCATCATGCAATGACTTACTAGCTACCATACAAGTCTTTGGGAGATAAACCCCAAAGTATAGTAAAATATAGCCTGATTGAATAAAATGGAGATTTTACCCCCCCCAAAAAATGTTTTTGCTAGCGTTCCAGGAAAGCTAAGTACTGTGATAAATTTGACTCTGTTGCATATTATCAGTTAAATTTTAAAATGCCCATCTGGAGATAGATACAAAGTGCTTCGTGAATTTATATATTTTTGCACATTTATGATACATTTTTCATCTCTTCATAATTTTTTTAGAATAACATTATTAAAAGATGGAGGCCTAAGAATTGCTAATCTAACTAAAGTAGATGCTGGAAGTTACACGTGCCTGGCAGGAAACCAATTTGGAACAGCCAGTGGAACAACAAGCTTAATAGTTACAGGTAAGTGACGGTTTATATTGTATTTTCCTTTTCAAGATGATTTGAAGTGGTGCTGAATTGCACTAAATGCAACTGCTAGAATCTGCAGGAAAAAAAATCAGAAATCCTAGTCTGGACACCAAAGGGCAATGCCTGTCTTTGGAGAACGGGTCTGAGGAGATGCACCCTGCGCTCCCAGAGTGCAAGCAATGGCAGGAGCCACCCCCTGCACAAGCCGTACCTCCATGCCGC